>NC_091549.1:51292428-51317428 GCF_042767895.1 Penaeus vannamei
CTATCAATAGGGATAACTGATGCAATCGTTATTATTATCAA
This sequence comes from Penaeus vannamei, assembly GCF_042767895.1. NCBI lineage: Eukaryota > Metazoa > Arthropoda > Malacostraca > Decapoda > Penaeidae > Penaeus > Penaeus vannamei. The sequence continues at coordinate 51,292,470 of NC_091549.1, forward strand.
TAGCAATTTTGATGATGATAATAGTTACCTCTATCAATAGAGATAACTGATGCAATCATTATTATCATCAATAGCAATTTTGATTATGATAATAGTTACCTCTATCAATAGGGATAACTGATGCAATCATTATTATTATCAATAGCAATTTTGATGATGATGATAGTTACCTCTATCAATAGGGATAACTGATGCAATAATTATTATTATCAATAGCAATTCTGATGATGAAAATAGTTACCTCTATCAATAGGGATAACTGATGCAATCATTATTATTATCAATAGCAATTCTGATGATGATCATAGTTACCTCTATCAATAGGGATAACTGATGCAATCTTTATTATTATCAATAGCATTTTTGATTATGATAGTAGTTACCTCTATCAATAGGGATAACTGATGCAATCATTATTATTATCAATAGCAATTTTGATTATGATAGTAGTTACCTCTATCAATAGGGATAACTGATGCAATCATTATTATTATCAATAGCAATTTTGATGATAATAGTTACCTCTATCAATAGGGATAACTGATGCAATCATTATTATTATCAATAGCAATTTTGATGATGATAATAGTTACCTCTATCAATAGGGATAACTGATGCAATCATTATTATTATCAATAGCAATTTTGATGATGATAATAGTTACCTCTATCAATAGGGATAACTGATGCAATCTTTATTATTATCAATAGCAATTTTGATGATAATAGTTACCTCTATCAATAGGGATAACTGATGCAATCATTATTATTATCAATAGCAATTTTGATGATGATAATAGTTACCTCTATCAATAGGGATAACTGATGCAATCTTTATTATTATCAATAGCAATTTTGATGATAATAGTTACCTCTATCAATAGGGATAACTGATGCAATCATTATTATTATCAATAGCAATTTTGATGATAATAGTTACCTCTATCAATAGGGATAACTGATGCAATCATTATTATTATCAATAGCAATTTTGATGATGATAATAGTTACCTCTATCAATAGGGATAACTGATGCAATCATTATTATTATCAATAGCAATTTTGATGATGATAATAGTTACCTCTATCAATAGGGATAACTGATGCAATCATTATTATTATCAATAGCAATTTTGATGATGATAATAGTTGTGTCTATCAATAGGGATAACTGATGCAATCATTATTATTATCAATAGCAATTTTGATGATGATAATAGTTACCTCTATCAATAGGGATAACTGATGCAATCATTATTATTATCAATAGCAATTTTGATGATGATAATAGTAACGTCTATCAATAGGGATAACTGATGCAATCATTATTATTATCAATAGCATTTTTGATGATGATAATAGTTACCTCTATCAATAGGGATAACTGATGCAATCATTATTATTATCAATAGCAATTTTTATTATGATAATAGTTACCTCTATCAATAGGGATAACTGATGCAATCATTATTATTATCAATAGCAATTTTGATGAAGATAATAGTTACCTCTATCAATAGGGATAACTGATGCAATCATTATTATTATCAATAGCAATTTTGATGATGATAATAGTTACCTCTATCAATAGGGATAACTGATGTAATCATTATTATTATCAATAGCAATTTTGATGATGATAATAGTTACCTCTATCAATAGGGATAACTGATGCAATCGTTATTATTATCAATAGCAATTTTGATAATGATAATAGTTACCTCTATCAATAGGGATAACTGATGCAATCATTATTATTATCAATAGCAATTTTGATTATGATAGTAGTTACCTCTATCAATAGGGATAACTGATGCAATCATTATTATCATCAATAGCAATTTTGATGATGATAATAGTTGCGTCTATCAATAGGGATAACTGATGCAATCATTATTATTATCAATAGCAATTTTGATGATAATAGTTACCTCTATCAATAGGGATAACTGATGCAATCATTATTATTATCAATAGCAGTTTTGATGATGATAATAGTTACCTCTATCAATAGGGATAACTGATGCAATCATTATTATCATCAATAGCAATATTGATTATGATAATAGTTACCTCTATCAATAGGGATAACTGATGCAATCATTATTATTATCAATAGCAATTTTGATGATGATAATAGTTACCTCTATCAATAGGGATAACTGATGCAATCCTTATTATTATCAATAGCAATTTTGATGATGATAATAGTTACGTCTATCAATAGGGATAACTGATGCAATCATTATTATAAATAGCAATTCTTATGATAATAGTTACCTCTATCAATAGGGATAACTGATGCAATAATTATTATTATTAATAGCAATTTTGATCATGATAATAGTTACCTCTATCAATAGGGATAACTGATGCAATCATTATTATTATCAATAGCAATTTTGATGATGATAATAGTTGCCTCTATCAATAGGGATAATTGATGCAATCATTATTATTATCAATAGCAATTTTAATTATGATAATAGTTACCTCTATCAATAGGGATAACTGATGCAATAATTATCATTATCAATAGCAATTTTGATTATGATAATAGTTACGTCTATCAATAGGGATAACTAATGCAATCATTATTATTATCAATAGCAATTTTGATGATGATAATAGTTACCTCTATCAATAGGGATAACTGATGCAATCATTATTATTATCAATAGCAATTTTGGTTATGATAATAGTTACCTATATCAATAGGGATAACTGATGCAATCATTATTATTATCAATAGCATTTTTGATTATGATGATAATAGTTACCTCTATCAATAGGGATAAGTGATGCAATCATTATTATTATCAATAGCAATTTTGATTATGGTAATAGTTACCTCTATCAATAGGGATAACTGATGCAATCATTATTATTATCAATAGCAATTTTGATGATAATAGTTACCTCTATCAATAGGGATAACTGATGCAATCATTATTATCATCAATAGCAATTTTAATTATGATAATAGTTACCTCTATCAATAGGGATAACTGATGCAATCATTATTATTATCAATAGCAATTTTGATTATGATAATAGTTACCTCTATCAATAGGGATAACTGATGCAATCATTATTATTATCAATAGCAATTTTGATTATGATAATAGTTATTTCTATCAATAGGGATAACTGATGCAATCATTATTATTATCAATAGCAATTTTGATTATGATAATAGTTACCTCTATCAATAGGGATAACTGATGCAATCATTATTATTATCAATAGCAATTTTGATTATGATAATAGTTACCTCTATCAATAGGGATAACTGATGCAATCATTATTATTATCAATAGCAATTTTGATTATGATAATAGTTACCTCTATCAATAGGGATAACTGATGCAATCATTATTATTATCAATAGCAATTTTGATGATGATAATAGTTACCTCTATCAATAGGGATAACTGATGCAATCATTATTATTATCAATAGCAATTTTGATGATGATAATAGTTACCTCTATTAATAGGGATAACTGATGCAATCATTATTATTATAAATAGCAATTTTGATTATGATGATAATAGTTACCTCTATCAATAGGGATAACTGATGCAATCATTATTATTATCAATAGCAAATTTGATGATGATAATAGTTACCTCTATCAATAGGGATAACTGATGCAATCATTATCATCATCAATAGCAATTTTGATTATGATAATAGTTACCTCTATTAATAGGGATAACTGATGCAATCATTATTATTATCAATAGCAATTCTGATGATGATCATAGTTACGTCTATCAATAGGGATAACTGATGCAATCATTATTATTATCAATAACAATTTTGATGATGATAATAGTTACCTCTATCAATAGGGATAACTGATACAATCATTATTATTATCAATAGCAATTTTGATGATGATGATAGTTACCTCTATCAATAGGGATAACTGATACAATCATTATTATTATCAATAGCAATTTTGATGATGATAATTGTTACCTCTATCAATAGGGATAACTGATGCAATCATTATTATTATCAATAGCAATTTTGATGATGATAATAGTTACCTCTATCAGTAGGGATAACTGATGCAGTCATTATTATTATCAATAGCAATTTTGATGATGATAATAGTTACCTCTATCAATAGGGATAACTGATGCAATCATTATTATTATCAATAGCAATTTTGATGATGATAATAGTTACCTCTATCAATAGGGATAACTGATGCAATCATTATTATTATCAATAGCAATTTTGATGATGATAATAGTTACCTCTATCAATAGGGATAACTGATGCAATCATTATTATTATTAATAACAATTTTGATGATAATAGTTACCTCTATCAATAGGGATAACTGATGCAATCACTATTATATTCAACAGCAATTTTGATGATAATAATAGTTCCTCTATCAATAGGGATAACTGATGCAATCATTATTATTATCAATAGCAATTTTGATAATAATAATAGTTCCTCTATCAATAGGGATAACTGATGCAATCATTATTATTATCAATAGCAATTTTGATAATAATAATAGTTCCTCTATCAATAGGGATAACTGATGCAATCATTATTATTATCAATAGCAATTTTGATGATGATAATAGTTGTGTCTATCAATAGGGATAACTGATGCAATCATTATTATTATCAATAGCAATTTTGATGATGATAATAGTTACCTCTATCAATAGGGATAACTGATGCAATCATTATTATTATCAATAGCAATTTTGATGATGATCATAGTTACCTCTATCAATAGGGATAACTGATGCAATGGTTATTATTATCAATAGCAATTTTGATAATAATAATAGTTCCTCTATCAATAGGGATAACTGATGCAATCATTATTATTATCAATAGCAATTTTGATAATAATAATAGTTCCTCTATCAATAGGGATAACTGATGCAATCATTATTATTATCAATAGCAATTTTGATAATAATAATAGTTCCTCTATCAATAGGGATAACTGATGCAATCATTATTATTATCAATAGCAATTTTGATGATGATAATAGTTGTGTCTATCAATAGGGATAACTGATGCAATCATTATTATTATCAATAGCAATTTTGATGATGATAATAGTTACCTCTATCAATAGGGATAACTGATGCAATCGTTATTATTATCAATAGCAATTTTGATGATGATAATAGTTACCTCTATCAATAGGGATAACTGATGCAATCATTATTATTATCAATAGCAATTTTGATGATGATAATAGTTACCTCTATCAATAGGGATAACTGATGCAATCGTTATTATTATCAATAGCAATTTTGATGATGATAATAGTTACCTCTATCAATAGGGATAACTGATGCAATCGTTATTATTATCAATAGCAATTTTGATGATGATAATAGTTACCTCTATCAATAGGGATAACTGATGCAATCATTATTATTATCAATAGCAATTTTGATGATGATAATAGTTACCTCTATCAATAGGGATAACTGATGCAATCATTATTATTATCAATAGCAATTTTGATGATGATAATAGTTACCTCTATCAATAGGGATAACTGATGCAATCGTTATTATTATCAATAGCAATTTTGATGATGATAATAGTTACCTCTATCAATAGGGATAACTGATGCAATCATTATTATTATCAATAGCAATTTTGATTATGATAATAGTTACCTCTATCAATAGGGATAACTGACGCAATCATTATTATTATCAATAGCAATTTTGATGATGATAATAGTTACCTCTATCAATAGGGATAACTGATGCAATCATTATTATTATCAATAGCAATTTTGATGATAATAGTTACCTCTATCAATAGGGATAACTGATGCAATCATTTTATTATCAATAGCAATTTTGATTATGATAATAGTTACCTCTATCAATAGGGATAACTGATGCAATCATTTTATTATCAATAGCAATTTTGATGATGATAATAGTTACCTCTATCAATAGGGATAACTGATGCAATCATTTTATTATCAATAGCAATTTTGATTATGATAATAGTTACCTCTATCAATAGGGATAACTGATGCAATCATTTTATTATCAATAGCAATTTTGATAATAATAATAGTTCCTCTATCAATAGGGATAACTGATGCAATCATTATTATTATCAATAGCAATTTTGATGATGATAATAGTTACCTCTATCAATAGGGATAACTGATGCAATCATTTTATTATCAATAGCAATTTTGATTATGATAATAGTTACCTCTATCAATAGGGATAACTGATGCAATCATTTTATTATCAATAGCAATTTTGATTATGATAATAGTTACCTCTATCAATAGGGATAACTGATGCAATCATTATCATTATCAATAGCAATTTTGATGATGATAATAGTTATCTCTATCAATAGGGATAACTGATGCAATCATTTTATTATCAATAGCAATTTTGATTATGATAATAGTTACCTCTATCAATAGGGATAACTGATGCAATCATTTTATTATCAATAGCAATTTTGATTATGATAATAGTTACCTCTATCAATAGGGATAACTGATGCAATCATTATTATTATCAATAGCAATTTTGATGATGATAATAGTTACCTCTATCAATAGGGATAACTGATGCAATCGTTATTATTATCAATAGCAATTTTGATGATGATAATAGTTACCTCTATCAATAGGGATAACTGATGCAATCGTTATTATTATCAATAGCAATTTTGATGATGATAATAGTTACCTCTATCAATAGGGATAACTGATGCAATCGTTATTATTATCAATAGCAATTTTGATGATGATAATAGTTACCTCTATCAATAGGGATAACTGATGCAATCGTTATTATTATCAATAGCAATTTTGATGATAATAATAGTTACCTCTGTCAATAAGGATAACTGATGCAATCGTTATTATTATCAATAGCAATTTTGATTATGATGATAATAGTTACCTCTATCAATAGGGATAACTGATGCAATCGTTATTATTATCAATAGCAATTTTGATGATGATAATAGTTACCTCTATCAATAGGGATAACTGATGCAATCATTATTATTATCAATAGCAATTTTGATGATGATAATAGTTACCTCTATCAATAGGGATAACTGATGCAATCATTATTATTATCAATAGCAATTCTGATGATAATAGATACTTCTATCAATAGGGATAACTGATGCAATCATTATTATTATCAATAGCAATTTTGATTATGATAGTAGTTACCTCTATCAATAGGGATAACTGATGCAATCATTATTATTATCAATAGCAATTTTGATTATGATAATAGTTACCTCTGTCAATAAGGATAACTGATGCAATCATTATTATTATCAATAGCAATTTTGATGATGATAATAGTTACCTCTATCAATAGGGATAACTGATGCAATCATTATTATTATCAATAGCAATTTTGATGATGATAATAGTTACCTCTATCAATAGGGATAACTGATGCAATCATTATTATTATCAATAGCAATTTTGATGATGATAATAGTTACCTCTATCATTATTATTATCAATAGCAATTTTGATGATGATAATAGTTACCTCTATCAATAGGGATAACTGATGCAATCTTTATTATTATCAATAGCAATTTTGATGATGATAATAGTTACCTCTATCAATAGGGATAACTGATGCAATCTTTATTATTATCAATAGCAATTTTGGTGATGATAATAGGTACCTCTATCAATAGGGATAACTGATGCAATCATTATTATTATCAATAGCAGTTTTGATTATGGTAATAGTTAACTCTATCAATAGGGATAACTGATGCAATCATTATTATTATCAATAGCAATTTTGATGATGATAATAGTTACCTATATCAATAGGGATAACTGATGCAATCATTATTATTATCAATAGCAATTTTGATGATGATAATAGTTACCTCTATCAATAGGGATAACTGATGCAATCGTTATTATTATCAATAGCAATTTTGATGATGATAATAGTTACCTCTATCAATAGGGATAACTGATGCAATCGTTATTATTATCAATAGCAATTTTGATGATGATAATAGTTACCTCTATCAATAGGGATAACTGATGCAATCATTATTATTATCAATAGCAATTTTGATGATGATAATAGTTACCTATATCAATAGGGATAACTGATGCAATCTTTATTATTTTCAATAGCAATTTTGATGATAATAATAGTTACCTCTATCAATAGGGATAACTGATGCAATCCTTATTATTATCAATAGCAATTTTGATGATGATGATAATAGTTACCTCTATCAATAGGGATAACTGATGCAATCATTATTATCATCAATAGCAATTTTGATGATGATAATAGTTACCTCTGTCAATAGGGATAACTGATGCAATCATTATTATTATCAATAGCAATTTTGATTATGATAGTAGTTACCTCTATCAATAGGGATAACTGATGCAATCATTATTATTATCAATAGCAATTTTGATTATGGTAATAGTTACCTCTATCAATAGGGATAACTGATGCAATCATTATTATTATCAATAGCAATTTTGATTATGGTAATAGTTACCTCTATCAATAGGGATAACTGATGCAATCGTTATTATTATCAATAGCAATTTTGATGATAATAGTTACCTCTATCAATAGGGATAACTGATGCAATCATTATTATTATCAATAGCAATTTTGATGATAATAATAGTTACCTCTATCAATAGGGATAACTGATGCAATCATTATTATTATCAATAGCAATTTTGATTATGATAATAGGTACCTCTATCAATAGGGATAACTGATGCAATCATTATTATTATCAATAGCAATTTTGATGATGATAATAGTTACCTCTATCACTAGGGATAACTGATGCAATCATTATTATTATCAATAGCAATTTTGATTACGATAATAGTTACCTCTATCAATAGGGATAACTGATGCAATCATTATTATTATCAATAGCAATTTTGATGATAATAATAGTTACCTCTATCAATAGGGATAACTGATGCAATCATTATTATTATCAATAGCAATTTTGATGATGATAATAGTTACCTCTATCAATAGGGATAACTGATGCAATCATTATTATTATCAATAGCAATTTTGATTATGATAGTAGTTACCTCTATCAATAGGGATAACTGATGCAATCCTTATTATTATCAATAGCAATTTTGATTATGATAATAGTTACCTCTATCAATAGGGATAACGGATGCAGTCATTATTATTATCAATAGCAATTTTGATTATGATAATAGTTACCTCTATCAATAGGGATAACTGATGCAATCATTATTATTATCAATAGCAATTTTGATTATGATAATAGTTACCTCTATCAATAGGGATAACTGATGCAATCATTATTATTATCAATAGCAATTCTGATGATGATAATAGTTACCTCTATCAATAGGGATAACTGATGCAATCATTATTATTATCAATAGCAATTTTGATCATGATGATAATAGTTACCTCTATCAATAGGGATAACTGATGCAATCATTATTATTATCAATAGCAATTTTGATGATGATAATAGTTGTGTCTATCAATAGGGATAACTGATGCAATCATTATTATTATCAATAGCAATTTTGATTATGATAATAGTTGCGTCTATCAATAGGGATAACTGATGCAATCTTTATTATTATCAATAGCAATTTTGATTATGATAATAGTTGCGTCTATCAATAGGGATAACTGATGCAATCATTATTATTATCAATAGCAATTTTGATTATGATAATAGTTGCGTCTATCAATAGGGATAACTGATGCAATCATTATTATTATCAATAGCAATTTTGATTATGATAATAGTTACCTCTATCAATAGGGATAACTGATGCAATCATTATTATTATCAATAGCAATTTTGATTATGATAATAGTTACCTCTATCAATAGGGATAACTGATGCAATCATTATTATTAGCAATAGCAATTTTGATTATGATGATAATAGTTACCTCTATCAATAGGAATAACTGATGCAATCATTATTATTAGCAATAGCAATTTTGATGATGATGATAATAGTTACCTCTATCAATAGGGATAACTGATGCAATCGTTATTATTATCAATAGAAATTTTGATGATGATAATAGTTACCTCTATCAATAGGGATAACTGATGCAATCGTTATTATTATCAATAGCAATTTTGATGATGATAATAGTTACCTCTATCAATAGGGATAACTGATGCAATCATTATTATTATCAATAGCAATTTTGATGATGATAATAGTTACTTCTATCAGTAGGGATAACTGATGCAATCATTATTATTATCAATAGCAATTTTGATGATGATAATAGTTACCTCTATCAATAGGGATAACTGATGCAATCATTATTATTATTATCAATAGCAATTTTGATGATGATAATAGTTACCTCTATCAATAGGGATAACTGATGCAATCATTATTATTATCAATAGCAATTTTGATGATGATAATAGTTACGTCTATCAATAGGGATAACTGATGCAATCATTATTATCATCAATAGCAATTTTGATGATAATAATAGTTACCTCTATCAATAGGGATAACTGATGCAATCGTTATTATTATCAATAGCAATTCTGATGATGATAATAGTTACCTCTATCAATAGGGATAACTGATGCAATCATTATTATTATCAATAGCAATTTTGATGATAATAATAGTTAACTCTATCAATAGGGATAACTGATGCAATCGTTATTATTATCAATAGCAATTTTGATGATGATAATAGTTACCTCTATCAATAGGGATAACTGATGCAATCATTATTATTATCAATAGCAATTTTGATGATGATAATAGTTACCTCTATCAATAGGGATAACTGATGCAATCATTATTATTATCTATAGCAATTTTGATTATGATAATAGTTACCTCTATCAATAGGGATAACTGATGCAATCGTTATTATTATCAATAGCAATTTTGATGATGATAATAGTTACCTCTATCAATAAGGATAACTGATGCAATCATTATTATTATCAATAGCAATTTTGATGATGATAATAGTTGCCTCTATCAATAGGGATAACTGATGCAATCATTATTATTATCAATAGCAATTTTGATTATGATAGTAGTTACCTCTATCAATAGGGATAACTGATGCAATCATTATTATTATCAATAGCAATTTTGATTATGATAATAGTTACCTCTATCAATAGGGATAACTGATACAATCATTATTATTATCAATAGCAATTTTGATGATGATAATAGTTACCTCTATCAATAGGGATAACTGATGCAATCATTATTATTATCAATAGCAATTTTGATTATGGTAATAGTTACCTCTATCAATAGGGATAACTGATGCAATCATTTTCAAAAGATAACTAACCAAAAAACTAAACAACGCTACCAAATACATACCCACCTTGGCGGAGGTAATAATGAAGATAATGATGATAATAACAATAATAATGGTGATGGTGATAAGGATATTGATATAATTATCACCATCATTATAACAACATCAATGTGGATGAAAAGGGGAAGAAAGAAGATGAATATGATAAACGTAGATAAACTTTACTCAAAGATAAGGCCAATAATGCAACGATGACTGAAAAAACAACAATGAAACTACACAAATAAAGAGAAGACGAAAAAATGAAAGTGATAAGAGAAGCAACTAGAATGATGTCGAGCAAGAAATAATAAAGCAGGTGAACAAACAGAAAAACGAAAAGGAAAAGAGAAAAAGAGGATAGTAAATGAGGAATTACGAACTGCTGGGGAAGCTTGGAAAGAAAGTTAGAAACAACACGAAGGAAGCAAAGTATTGGCTTGTGACTAAAAGAGGTTTGGAATCTACAATTATTTTTATTATTACATAAGATTCAGTAGGTAAAATAAATAAGGATGCGGTAAGGATAGATAGATTGAGAGAGAGAGAGAGAGAGAGAGAGAGAGAGAGAGAGAGAGAGAGAGAGAGAGAGAGAGAGAGAGAGAGAGAGAGAGAGAGAGAGAAGTAATAGTAGAAGAAGAAAGAAAAAAGAAAGAAAGAGAACGTGTAAAATAGAGAGACGAGGCAGAACGGTAGGGGGGGGGAGGAGTGAATGAGGTACGCACTCACAACCTCCGATCAAGGCTGTTACCTGATAATTAATACAAGATGAGGCACTGAAGGAGAGTCTCGTCCTTAGCAGCTCGTTGGTAATATATGACCTAAATGGTGCCTGTTGTCTGATTAGGTGTGAGTGACAGGATCTGCTGAATATATTCTGTCGTTAATGTTACAGCAGCCTTTCTCTAATCCTGTGTGATGGATTGCTGGGTATCATTTTGGTGTGAATTTCAAGCTATAAGAAATAGAAAAATATTTTATGAAGATACATGATATATTGGAAGTCTCCTTTGATATACAGCGATATGTAGTTCAACATAGTCTTCGTTTTAATAGTTATATACTGATAACCTACTATTTTTCATTTTATGCCCCCAGGAGAAAATTTATATGTAAGTATATGTAACATTTATCTGTAAGAATCTGTATATTCGGAATATCGTTGGAGCATAGTCTGTATACCGGTCCTTTGTTAAGTTCCATTTGTTCAAAAATAACGAAATTACATACTTTCCATATACCGTAATATAAGAATGTTATTTATTGATTTGCCAAAGCATTGGGCGATCTTACTTTCATCTGATATACGAACTATGAATCTGAATTATTGTGTGTTCATACATTCCTTCATAGGAGGACGGACTTGGTAAACTATGCAACGGCAAAGGCTCAAGTTCAAAAAAATCTTGTTGCTATTGATGTGGTTTGGCCTTCGATGATAGCATTTCTTATTCACCGACGTCATCTGCGGGTCCCAGGTGGGAGATGAGGAGAGTGTCCCCCTTTTAGAAATCTGAACTGTTAATCAAATATTTCATACTGAGAATTCCATCACAGTGCTTTTTGATACAAAATTCATTGCAAAAAAAAACATAATGCTTGTCATGCGATCCTGACCCTTCTTCCAGCACAGGTGATCCTCCTCTCCTAAGACTGTGGCTACTCCAGTCGAGCGAATCATTGAAGAAGATTTGCCCAAAGCTTTGGTCTGAAAGGACGTAGAGCCCATCTGCTTTGTGTATGCGTTTGATTAAGGTGTAGGATTGATGTGAATCTTCAATGGTGGTAATTTTGTTGTACAATTATGAGTGGATGGTTATAAGTCTTCAAGAACAATATACAGTTTTCATTTTCCTTTCCACGGTTCTTTGACCCAAGTATGTATATTTGTATTGAAATAGTTGTATGCTAAAATCAGTTCATGGTGCCTTGTTTCTTTAAAGATTTGTTAATTCATTCAATACATTGAGATGCTTTTAGTTTCTCTCTACTCGACTGTCACCAAAGTAAATGTGAATGGTTAATGGTTACCAAGCGAAATAAATGTATCAGTTGATAAGTAAATGTGCTACAGAAGTCGTATAGCAGTTCAGGAAGGTAGGAATTAATAAGGATTGTTTAAGGGCGCCTAGATCCCTGTTTCAGGAAAAATGTCAGGAGGGAGAGAATCCAGGGAAAGGTGTTACTGTGACAGTCACATCCTGGGGGAAGTGGAAGGGAAAATAGGGAAGGAAGATGGTTTGGTGCAGCTGAAGCAGGAAGGAATGGGATGTGTCGGGGAGGAGTGAGAGGAAGGGAACATGAGGATGGGTGTGGTGCAGTCTTGTTATCTTGGGTCATGATTAGATAGTTTTGAATGTCTTCGATAGTTTTTGAGATGGAGTTGGTTGGGGATGTCTGAGAAACAAAGGTATTCTTATAAGGGGGAGAAGAGGGGACAGAAATTTGAGGGGTGGAGGGAGAGGTTGATGAAGGGGAGGATGGAGTAGGAGAATATGGAGTGGAGCGTTTAGCTTGTCTTGTGCGATGAGTTGGGTAAGGAGGAAGAGGGGAAGGTGCCGGAGAAGTGACTGGAATATCTGGAATAATGGTAGAGATTTGGGTGTCTGGGTTTAGAATGGTAAAAACGTTTGACTGGGTGAGGGAGGGGGTTGAAGTGGGATGAGGAAGAGATGCTGGGGGAGATGTCGAAACATCTTGGGAGGAAAGGGGAGGGATGGAGCGGAGGGCATTATTGGAGTAAGTAATAATGACATGAAAATATATGTGCTAGACATCAAAGGTCATATAATTATTGGAGTAGGGAGCGAGAAAAGCCTTGTCGACGTGCTTCCTGCCTGGCCTCGTTTAAAGAAGGGCCAAGTTTGAATCTAAGAATTTCCACTTTAGATTCAAACTTGTAGGTAGGGCAGCCCCTATCAAATGCATTATGAAAGCCGCCATAATTGGTACACATGCGTGATTGTGCAAAACAGTTTGACCAATTATGACCAAGTTGGGCACATAAGGGGCATCAAGCCGTGGAACGGCGGTGCTGACAGGAGAGCCTAGACGCCAATAATTCTGATATTGACAGGGGGGGGAAGTTGATATGGTAGGACAGGAAGGGATTCTCCGTCGATATGGACATTAAAGGGAAGATCATGTCAGCGGAAAGTAGTCTTGGCAATAAATGGTGTAGCATCTCCTACTGATCCTGCATCATAGTCCACGAGGCGGGTGGGTAAGTCTTTTCCACAATCTGGCCAATCTTTGTCATACACAGGACGGTTTCTCGAGGAGATGGAGACAATTCCGATGAAAGTATTGAGGGAGGGTTAAGAGGTAGTACTGCAGAAAGGCGTACGATAAGGCTACAGAGTAGTAATAAGGGAGGATGGGGAAGTTGATGAAGAAAGTCTTGGGGTGGAGGAGATGACAGAATGTTAGGAGAGGAGGAATGTTTCCTGGAGATGAGCTTTGGACTGGACTGATGTGATAGTAGGCATTGAGGGGGTAGTAAAGTATTCAGAGTTGTAGTCAGAGAGCCTGGGGTCATGGAAACCGGGAGAACTGAAATCAGTGGGAATATTTGTTAAAGGGATAAGCTTTAATGCCCCTAATAACGGTATAAAGTCTTTTATTACTGGCCATGACAAGCCCAAAGTAAGTTGAAGACCGAAATAGTCTACCCCTTATGTTGCGTTCGAGGGTCCCTTTTAGGGGGCTCCCCCGAGCCGTTCATGACTGGCACAAAGTCAGCCTTTGATCCTTTCAACACGGCTCTCACATCTTAGGAAGTAGACAGTAGAGGAGATTGGGTCCTAGTGTCTGTATCCTAACCCCCTCCATGACAACAACAGGCATGGGATTGGTGGGGGCGGGGAGGGTGTATAACCGAAGTAATACAAACTTCAGCACTTACTTTAGGCACGAGACTATTTTCACACAAGAAAAATTTAGAACTGCTTGGATTATTACTAATCATTTCCTAACAGGAAGCAAACACATTAAGCCAAGACTTTCTTCTGAATCAAAAAAAAAAAAGCTTTATTTGCGTGTAACACATTCGCTTTAGTTGGTAGTCAACAAAACAGGTTAAGGGCATTACAGTAAACATCAGTAGTGGGGTGTCTAAACTAACAGTGGTTAGATTTGAGGTGGCACTTCCATTTAGTAATCAACTGCAACTTAGCTGTATCAGAACTTAAAAGAGTAAAAAATTATGTGAGAGCGAGACAAGGGTCTTCCCGTTCTGTTGTGTTCCAAAAGGTGTCTGCATAAAAGGCTATGACAAGGGTTTAAGTGCAAATGCAAGCGTTTTCCCAAAGAACAGCCCATAACACTGCTGTGACCAAAAGCTGTGCAGATTGTAGGGATAAGAGTTATATTGTTGAAGTAATGCATAGAAAAAATATTTGAAAATGGGAACATTCAGACCCAAATAATTGTCATAGGAAATGGAATACATTTCTTCAAATCGGCTGTAATTGTTACACGAGACGTGAGGTTGAGGAGCTAATGGGGTTTAGTTTTAATGTTTTAGCTTTCCATCAACCTGTAATTGAAAAAATCTACATTGCAGTTCCAGTCTGGTAATTTTACATCCGTAAAAATTGCAGCACCTTACTGTAACTCTGAATCTTACCATGAAATTAATCATTTAAAGTTGCCTTTGTATTTCACAGGTATTTATTTCTTTACTGAAAATTTTCTGCCATATCAACATATCAAATCTTTACCAGCTTATACAAAATATAGCAATAGGGTGACGCTTGGGGGAGAAGCCCACTTGTAAGAAAAGGTTATACAGAATTATGATAACAAGGTTGCAAAAAGGTTACAAGTGAGCTAACAATTGGGACAAAATATGTGCTGTAGGTTAGTATGGTAGTGAACATGGTAAAGAGGAAATAACAGAGTACGAAGGCCGTTCACTACTGACACAAAGCCAGCCCTTCATCCTTTCAGCACAGCTCTCTCACTTTAGGATGTGGGCAGAAGGGATGAAGAAGAGAAGGAAAAAGAAAGGTGGAGAAGAAAAGACCATACAAAATTAATTGAAGTGAGGGCTGAGGTGATCCCCTACATTGGGCTTCAGTCTCCATCTCCCAAGCCCTACCACGACGAGCAAGGTATTGGGAGGGGGATATTCCATGTACATTAACATTATTTACGTTCAGAATTATTGTGTATTCAAAATCTTCCGCTGTACAATATATTGCAAATTGTGGTAATGCACTGCATATCCAAATAATTGTTTCATACCCTTGAAGCAAACTAATGAATTACAGACTGTTATTAAAGGGAACATCTCCTAAATCACTTATTTTGCATGTACTCATTTGTGAATTATACTACAAATTTATCAATTCACTCAAACCACTATTAGAAATTGTCAATTTGTATAGAAAAAAATTAGCACTAAAAAGAATATTGACAGACCAATTTCAAGAATTTGTATTCTTCTCAAACTGCTTTAATGGGCGACACTAATTTACAATGCAGAAGTCAACATGTGTTACTTACAGTATACAGTCAAAATGAATTATATTGCCTTTTAAAGGTTAGCTGCATAGAAGTTTGGTTTAACAAAATTTAGTAGGTCGATTTTAAAGGAAAGGAGTTACCTTGTAAGAGTACATTCCTTTGTTTTGAATCTAACTGTAGTGTAACTAATAGTCAATTTCTTAGCATTGATCATCTTTTGGTATATTCTTGTGATAGTGCCATATTTGGTCTTTAGATGCCTATTAGTAGTGTGGTCTCAGTCTACATAGTAAAATATTAAGGGTTCCCTTTAGGACTCCACATTTCCTTTTATATACTGGAAATTTTTACAAGTGAAAAAAAAAACATCTTTGGGAGATATTTTGGAGTCTGATTTAATTTCTTATATATTGCCATATATATTACAGAATTTCTTGTGGCTCTTGCAGAAAGCTTCACGGTTGTTTGGAGGTCTGATTCCCATTTCCTTATACCCAAGCAATACTTGTACATCACCACGAGCCAAGAATCACAAGGTAAAATAAGCACAAGAACTTCGAATAACTGGAATTTATTATATGTATTAATTACAATATATGTTATACGCATAACTGTAATATACGTTTGCCTGTTGCACGTAAGCTGGCTGATAAAAGCAATACACGATTTCGATACTCAAAGAAATAGGTAACATCTGCAATCCACGGGAAAATGACATCATAATCCCATAACAAAGGTCTCCTTTTGTTTGTAGGGGAAGGGGGGGGGAAAAAAATAAGTAATCAAAAAAATCACATGGTTAAGTCCATAATGGCATTCACTATGTCATTGTTATTATTCTTCAGGGCTCTCACTGCCTTCGCTCTGGACACATTGGCCTGGGATACAACAAGCTCAATGTCCTTCTCTTCCATTCCAGTCTCGTCCACCTCCTCTTCATCCTCCTCTTCGTCTTCTTGTATAGCGGCAGGTACCTGTGGGAGATTGTCATGGTTACTCATCTTTGAATGGTATAAAACTGTCAAAAACGACAAGACGAGCCAGAATACTTATCAAGACAGCAGGTTAATGTTTCCAAACTTGTCAACTAAAAGTATGTAAAAAATCAAAACTTGTATTAAGCAACACATTTGAATATCCTTTGTCTAATAACTCTGCTATAATCAAAATATAATTTTTTTTTTTGTGTATTAGACAATGAAATGCATTCTCCCTTAATTCCTAATAACTTTCACTACATTCAACTATATATATTATCTATGCTCTTTCAAAAAGTCAATAATTCAACCTTTAACGCATCCCTCAAAAGAATTCTGCAATCCTTACACTTCTAGAGGGAATAAAGTTGATTCCACTAATAAGCAAAGAAATAAATGTATACTAGTGGATTACTAAAAAGTTGGAAATTTAGGAATGCTCCTATACTTTGCAATTTTTGCTAGTGAATCAAGGTTGCAGATTTTTAAGCAAGAATCATACTGGAGCTTGCAAGGCACTTTTCCACCCAAAGCATACAAAAAAGGCTACATTACAGAAATCACTTGATCATCCAAAGAAGTGACATATTACCGACAACTAAACAAGTGGAACAACCTAGTCCACAAATTATTTGGGGAGATTCTATCAATCTTGAAAGATATCTATGGAAATTAACAACCTTAATGTAAACTTTAGGTTTTCCAATTTCCTCCATTTAATCTCAAACACAAAAGCAGAAATAACTAACTTCAAAATATGAAATTTAGTGGTTCAGACATTGTATTCTAAAATAAAAGGGCATTCCACAATAATGAAATAGGATAGCTTCCCTGACAAGACAAGGTACATTGTAAAAGAAAGAAAATGAAGGACCTTTAACTGAAATTATTCAATAAAGGGCTAGTCATATCAAGCCACATTTTGGAAGGCTAGATTTATCCCAAACTCAATGCTCGTATGGTCAACATCATGCTATTCTTTCTCACTATCTTTCTCATACTTCATTACCTAGTATTTCTAACAGAAAAACAAACAAGCAGCAAGTTCATTTCCAGGTTATATTCACCTACATATTTTCATCTTACTATCCTGTTTTTACCAAGTTGATTGCAGTATCAAGTACAATTTTCTAACAGTTTCTAAAGCACAATAACACTACAGGAAAAGAGAAATACACTAAAACCAACAGCCTACTTACAGTGGTGTGAGCAGCAGTGTCTTTGGCAGGGTTGACTGCAGGTTCCTTGAACTTCTCAGCAGCAGCCATCTGGGCTTGCTGGCTCATGTCCTCAATCTGTTAATCCAACAAACAGTTAGAACACAATCATAATTTATGTCTGTTTAAAAGGGGGGGGGGGAAGTAACTCTAGAAAGTTTAAATAATGTAGATCTTACTATATCTTTGCCAATGCTGTACAATTCAATGGCATAAACTGGAAACCGTTGGACACAATTAGATGTAAAATGAGGCTGAGCTACAACTAAGTATCAAAGTAATTTCTTCTCATTCGGAGCCAAATTTTCAGCATTTACAACTTTTAATAAAAAGTTGTGTAAATACACACTTTTCCACTTGAGAAATAAGGTCACTTACAAAAATCTTTTGTAGTATAAAATTATTCACCTACTTGATAAAGATGAACAACTTCTTGAAAAAGGTTTACCAATTTACCATATTTTAGGGTTATATAGTTTTATCATTTTTTTATTTCTTTCGAACAACATTAAAACCTTTTCTATCTCACCTTAGCCTCACCAAAGACAATATAGCTGTCTGAGGAAGGGTTTCTGAAGACATCAGGCTTGTTGATGACAAAGAGGATGTTCTTGCTCTTGCGGATGGTGACACGGTTCACACCAGGCACCTGCTTCAGTCCCAGCTTGGCCATCAGTTTACGAGCCTTCTTCTCCGATCGGCTCTGTTTGGCCACCTTAGAAGCCTCTGTGACTACTGGGGCAGAGGCAATATCACCCTGCTCCAGTTCTGGCAGAGACTCCTATTGTGTTAAAATTAGAATGAGAAAATGTTACCACTAAGAAGGAAATCCTGTGATGTATTACATGAGGAATATAATTCCAAGTCATTCCTCCTTGTACAGCTGCTCATATTTTTTAAAGAGCATCAAAATGAGAAAAAATATACATAAACAAATACTCAAGAGCACATATAACCAACAAGGCCTGTGCCAGTTCCTCACCTCTGTGTCAGAGTCTGAGCCGGAGCCGGCCTCATGCTCCTCTGCTGCCTCAGCTGCGGAGGGGGTGGTCTTCTCAATTTCTGTGAGCTGAGGCATTTTTGTGATGGCTGTGTTCTTTTATGAGAACCTACAGGGAGAAAAATTAAACCATTATACTAAAAACTGCATATACTATCAAAAATTTACAAACACTAACAATCAACAAAAAGCACACAAAACCTTACAGTAAAGGAAAATAAAAATATTTCTTTACAATATCCTGTGCATACACATTTTTGTCACTGGGATATCTGACAGCACCAGGAGACCCCATTCTTTGACAACTGCCGAGAATGATTTGACCGATTGGTATATTTGGCGAAAATCACACCTGGCAAAGCAACTGCAGGGCCATATGACAGTGAAAACAGCAATGAGAAATGCTTTATTTTCATTGTTGCATCAATTCCAGGTCAATTCGAAACAATATAGTGGATATGCGTAAGAAATGGACCTTAGAAACTATCACATCCTGTTAACCTACTAACGACAGGTGTCCCACATATGACACCTGAAAAAATAAACATTGTCAGGCATCCCACCAGTGTGATGCTGTATCGGGGTTCACGCATCAGCAGGCCACGGCCAGCCCAACGGGCAGAGTCCGGGCCAGCCCTGCGCGCCGATTTTGTAGCCGCCCAGAATCTTTTAATTTCAGCTTCAAAATATACCGGCATTAATGGGTTAATTCATACAAGAGATTAAAGCCAAGAAAAGTCCTGTGCTGGCTATATAAAGGTCGCTTTCCCCAAGAGTTCTGGGGGCAGAGGCCCTTCGTTGGGACTATATAAAGCATATTGTACTAAACTCAAAGGGGACCATCGGGCTTTGGTTAGGGAATGTATATATCATATGATAAAATTCCCACTGGGATCCAGGGTCTGAGCCCCAGGGTAGAGAATACAGAGAATGCATTTTACAAATCCCTTGGGTTAGGCTAGGTTCATTTATTGGTCAGGACATGTGCAATAACCACATGGGTCTAGTGGCTCTTAATGGTGTAAATTGCCATAGCTTATACCAAAAGATGGGTTGGATTCCTATAGGTTTGAGAGATCTGGCACTTCCATCCACTAGGTTTATGCACTTTTTTCAGCCTATTTTAGGCCATGATTTCCCTGATACTCTATGCCCTCCCCTATTAACAGGACTATCACACCATGGGTGTTGGAACAGTAAAGCCAAGTGGTCATTTAAAAAAATAAATGAAGCTTAAGATGAAATCAGATTAAATTAACCCACTAGCAACAGTACATTTTGAAGCTGAAAATAATGGGATCTGGGCGGCTTCAAAATCAGCGTGCAGGGATGGCCCGGAATCTGCCCGTGCACCGGCCATGGCCTGCTATGCTTGCGCTCCGATTCAGCATCACAGCGGCAGGACGCCCCGCAATGTTTAATTTCCGGGTGTCATATGCATTACCCACATCAAAAGTGGTTAAAAAACTACATAAAATCATATTACTGGGTTGGTTGTATAATTTACTGCACCAGCATTTAATTCAACCAACAAATGAAAATGTCATCTGGTAAAAAGGTTACCAAACTGGATCTATCTTTAAAGAGGGAAGGTTAAAAAAGAAAGGGGGACAGTGAATACAGACTAATGGCAATGATAATACATGAAACCAAATCCAATAAGTGGAATTAATTACTTATCACCATAAACATTAGTCATAAATCCCAAGTATCCATTACATGATAGACAAACCAGATTATTTCACATCAGTGTAATAATGTTTTTTTGGTCTATGAGTCTTTAAATTTGTTATCTTTGACCAGTCAGTATGGAAGCATGAAATCATTGTCTATGTTAAGATCACACAATTCACACAAGCCATTTTGCTTCAGTCTGACAAAGGCACATATCTTAGTTAAAGCCAATTAACGGATCAAACTAGGTCATGCCATGATCTTTGTAGTAGATTATGCATTTAGAATGTGATTAATCTGTTTCTTCAAGTTATGGACCTTAAGTCTGTGATGGGTGGGGTCCTATCTAAGCTTTTGCCACCCAAACCACTGTTTACTCCAGCAAAGGGTATTTGTTACAGGCGATATAGGGTAATCTTTACGATGTGGGCGCACTAAGTTTGGGCAACATTATGTATTACTGTAGAGACCAAAGCATTACAGAGTTGGTCAAGATATAATGTGAAGACATGAACAGTAATGGCACAAATAAAAGGAAAAATATCGCAGAAAGCGCTGCTCTTAGCACAAGTCCACTTGGTGCTCCTGAGTTTCAGCTCATCTTGCCATGTACACCAATGTGAAGACAATGTTTCCCTGGGGGTGTTGGAAGCAAAGCCAACCCCATAAACCCTCCCCTCAGGCACCACCGGAAGGGCACGCCCAGTCATGGCAACTTGGATTAAGGAATAGATTTTTTAGCATTAAGTTAAGGACATCTCTGGCGAGTGCTTCCATACTGTAAAGAAGCACCATAAAAAGTAATACACACTAACCATCCAAATATTTAAACAAAGATTGAGGTATCTGTTACCAAGAGAAATGTATCCACCAGAGACAAGTCCCAAAACCAGGTTATCATGTGAACCCAATATTCCAAACCTAACCTTTCTTACCTTCTATTTATTCCCTAGAACATTAGAAGCCTCATATACCCATCGTAAGTTTCAGACATTTAACTTTATAATTACAGTTAATCTTTACAGTATGGACACACTAAGCTAGGGCTAACTAATAATATTCTTAGAGAAGACTAAAAGTTACAGTGCTCTGTAAGAGAACCTTCCGACACACGGAGCCACTCAGAGCCAAAGTCCATTCACTGCTTCCCATTTCAGTTCATATCATGCTATGGTGAAGAAGACAATGTTTCCCTGAAGGTTCCCTGGTGGCACTACCCAGAATGGTAGTGCCAGAATGGGCATACCCAGTCACAGCAACTAAGAATGTTAAATTGTGGCATGGAGTGGGTCCATATTATAAAGAATTTCTGCAATTACTTGTTTCACAGAAAGATACACAAATCTCTTAATGGTTTCTGCCAGAAATGAAATTGAGGGAAAGTATTGGTAACTGTTTAAGCTAAGGAGACACTCAGTTCAGGCAAACAGTGCATATTCTTGTAATGAACAAAGTTGCTGCCATTGGTACAAAAAATTATCTGTAGACACACAATAACGGCAAAAATGAAGGTAAAAGAACAAGGAAACAGTCGCTCTCTGCCAAAGTCCACTCGGTGTTACCGAGTTTCAGCTTTATCTTACTGCGCATATGAGTAGAAGACAAGGTTTCCTGGGCAGTGTCAAGGAGCAGTGCCCCACAAACCCTCCACTTGGGCAGTACCCAAAGGCCACACCTTGTCACGGCAACTTAGACTGATCAATAAACTGTGACATGGAGTTGGGATCTTGGTCTCTGGCAAGTGCATCCGTACTGTAAAGAAGTGCCCCCTGGCCACTCCAAGGAATCCAAACATTGCCGCATGAACCAAAACCCTTCCTCACCCAAGGACTTCACCCCCAAAACCCCACCCAATTGCCCAGACTGATGAGTATTTTTCTTGCGCAGGGAAAAATACATTTTTCTCATATGCGGAAAACAACATTTTGTCTACATTTACACAGAAATCACCTACTGTTACAACAACCACAGATAGCAACAACGGAGGAGGAAACTCCACAAAAGGGCTCGAGGAACGAACAGGTCGACTATATGAAACTATTGTTTAACTGCGCAGAGCTAATCTACGGACGGATGATGAAACAAGTGCGCAGAAAGGTCTAAAGAACTTTAGGCACGGAAGACGATTTAAAAAAGAACTAAGCGCGCGCGGAGTTACCCCGAGAACTACATTTGCGTGGACAGAATTTGACCAAATAATTTCTGCGCACGGAACACACGCCAATCGCTGTAATTCCCCATCGTGACTACCCAACTCCTAAAACCCGTTAAAAGGCCTATGATACCTTTCCTACTCTCGAGCAAACTGATAAAAGAAGAGGTTTGGCGACATTCACTCACAAATACCTAAATCACACTCTTTTGGTAAACATTTTTTCTTTCTTCCCCAAAAATGACTCTTGTAGGCCACTCGGGTCCTCCTCGCGGCCTATGGCGATCGATTCATTCAATTTTTACCCAAATTCGACCTTTTTTTCTTATCATTTATAGGCCTATTGCGAAACGAAATTGCTTACGTGTTTTTCCTCTAAATACGCGACGAAAAAGCATGATCTTAACGATGTCTAAATAACCACGACAACGTCCATAAAACACCGGAATTATTATCATTTCTCAAAGTAATGGAAACTGGAGAAGTAAATTTGCAAATGGGATTATCTGTGCTGCTTCCCCGTGACTGAGAAAATCGAAGAAATCTCTGCAGTTCGCAAGAACGTAATATTTTCAGCGTCCGCCATTCGTCCGTAAGTTGCCACGCGTCCGGATCTTTAATTCTGACATCGTGGCATGATCGGTAGTCTGTGACATGGAGCAACTCGTCTTCAAATGCGAGGGAGACATAGTTGCGGACAAAGGAACACGTGATAATGGCTCTGAGGGGATTCGGCCTTGTCAATGCCTCGGGCGGACAATCCTTACAAAATCGCCTTCTATCTTTCTCATCCTTGGAGAAATAGCCTCCATCTATTACGATATGCGTTTCGGGAACCCATATACTCGCACTGGTAACACATAAGACCCACGACATTACCTTTAACAGTCTAAAATCGGGAAGGGAAAAGCACTAACCTTCGGCCGGTGAGACGATCTTCCTCGGAAAGGAAAAATGGCGACGATGCTGCCCTCTATCGGGCCTCGCCGTAACCAGCAGGGGAGTTGCCTATTGTTTTTCTTTCGCTCTCGTTTTATAGCTGAATATTTAACGTTTTCTTTGGTTTCTTCTTC
>NC_091549.1:51327428-51329928 GCF_042767895.1 Penaeus vannamei
TAATAATCATAATATTATACATGATCACAATTTAACATGAGTTGAGGGACTGATGTTAACAAAGTACATTATTTTTTTATGTTTTCAATATATGTATGTAGGAAGACAACGACACTGCCATGTGCACAAGAGTCCATATTTTATTAGAAAAGCCAGAGAAATTGCAGGAGGATTACATAGGAATAGCAATAGCAATGGCCGGCCGCTGTCTTCTAACCTTTTAATATTCAAAAGATTTCTCTTTTGCTCCTCCATATGCATAGATTTACAGATGTTCACTTTGTTTAAGATTATCATTATATTTTTAGCAAAGTATGTACACACTGTTTTCATTCAAACTAACAGGTCTTATTTCTCACTGCGTTTGGGAAAACATAATAAATGGGAAGTATTAAAAATGGCATATCACTGAACCCATTTAAGGTGTTTAGACTTTTCAGAGGGAAATGTTCCATTTACATCTAAAAATTAAGGGATTAATACTAAATTTTCCATTTCATGCTCAATAATCCAGTATATATTATATAGAGCGTAAGTTAATAATGATTCATATAAATGCATTCTTTCTGAGATAGCTTTCTCTGCTTTCTTTCGTAAAATGGAAACAAGCAACATGGGCTTTTGTTTCTACCATTGCCAAATCGACAGATTTATATAGGCTTTACGAAAATGAAACGCATTCATTATAGGGATTCTCCTTGTAAACTGTCCACTTTTGCTCTTTCCTAAAGCTGACCAGGTTAGGCCACTGTGAAACTATGCAAAAAAAAAAAAAAAGAAAAATGTCAACAGAAAAGTTGCTGTTGTTAGAAGGAAATTAGGGATGGTATTTATAAACGGGAAAGGCTAGATCACTAGCAACTCGAGGTGTCATGGCGTCTGATTCTATTGTTGGAAGAAAGCACATGGGGTTTATTTTGATGACGTCACTAAAGTTACGGATGCTTTGTTTATATAGTTGATCATTTTAGTCACTCCAATTTTCAAAAAGGATGGAAAATAATTATTTTAATGGTTTTGTTTTTATTTTCTAGGAGAATCTGTTCGGTCGGTACGTGTTTGCGGCGAGGACATTGAAGTCACAGAGAACTTTACATACCTTGGTAGTGTATTTCATGACTCTGGGCTGTCAGACCAGGAAGTCAGCAGACGGATTGGCCTGGCAGCAGGGGTCATGAACTCTCTTGACAAGAGTATTTGGAGATGCTGGTGCCTGTGCAGAAGGACCAAGCTACAGGTTTTCAAAGCCCTGATATGCCAGTTTTGCTATGCAGTAGTGAAACCTGGACATTATCCAGTGCCTTGGTCTCGTCTTGATGCCTTTTGTAATAGGTCCTTGCGCCGGATCATGGGGTACTGTTGGCGGGACCATGTGTCCAACCAACGGTTACACCGTGAGACTGGCACAATCCGTGATCGCCAACTAAGTCTATACAGCCACCTCTATCGTTTCCCACAGGGTCATCCTGCCCACCTAGTTGTCTATGCAAGAGACAACCCTGGGTGGAGGAGGCCTGTGGGTCGACCTAGGAGGTCGTGGCTTGGGCAGATCGATCAAACCTGCCGCGAGGAGCTCGAGATGGGCCGAGTCCCTGCCTGGCGGCTTGCCATGAGGGATCCCAAAAGGTGGAAACGGCTATGCGCCCCCGTCGGCGTTAGCCCCTGATGATGATGATGATTTTAATTGACCAATCATCAAAGCAGACGCCATGACACCTCCTTTAGTTGCTACTGATCTAACCTTTCTCATTTATAAACATTTTGAGAGTTTAACGTACCTTTAAAGTACTCCCCACTATTATAGGATGTACTGGGGATTGCTTCACGCGGTAAAATACTTTTAGGAATATCTAATCCACCAATAACGGCATATAAGGAAAAAAACTAACATGTCTTTAACTTGAAAAGAATTTTGATATCGTAGCAAAAGAGTGGAGATCGGAATGCACCTGGGCAGCGTATGTGAAAAGCGGATAATTCTGGATCGGCGAAGAGGGTAAAATAAAGAGAAAGCGATAGTTTAGCAGGACCAAGGATCAGCTTCTAGTAGCCTCCTTGATAGAAGAGAACACATTATCAAAGTAAAAACCTCGAATATTCTAACGACACGTATTTAAACAAAGAAGAAAGTCATGACAAAGGCAAAACATCTGGCAGCAGGAGAGATTCTACACGCAGCATAAAACCAGAACAAGAAATGGAATATTATTACATTCTCGAAACTGACTCAGCCCTTGCAAAATGATTGCAGATGGCACTAAGAGCTCAGTATAACGGTGGGTGCCTATTAGGGAGGTCATACGCGTGGTCAACGGCGCTATATAA
The DNA here is from genome assembly GCF_042767895.1 of Penaeus vannamei. Taxonomy (NCBI): domain Eukaryota; kingdom Metazoa; phylum Arthropoda; class Malacostraca; order Decapoda; family Penaeidae; genus Penaeus; species Penaeus vannamei. Next base: position 51,329,754 of record NC_091549.1, read on the forward strand.
CCTTTTGTTACAACGCTAAAGAAAAACGTTTTTACGAACACTCGGTAAGTAAAAGATTTTATTTTATATGGGAGTCACAGTCAGGAGAAATGGGAAAAGTTAGGACTATGCTTGCAGGTTCTTGTGTTCATGCCGCGGATTTGGTGGTCCATGTGAATGAGTGAGGTTCTTTAGC
>NC_091549.1:51332428-51334928 GCF_042767895.1 Penaeus vannamei
AGTCCAATGCCCTTGTGATTCTCTAAAGCTCTATTCTCTATATACGTGGTAGATTCTTTGTCTCCTAGGGTTTAGGGGTTGGCATACCCCAAGGGTGGGGTGGGGGGCGGGGGGTGGCAGGGTACGCATTGCAGGGACTTATTCATTGTGTAATAACACTATGGTTTGGTATGTGCTGTATTTCATTCTCATTTTCCTCCGCAATTTCTCTGGTATCTTTCATGCTATCAGGACCAAGATCGTCGCTAATGGGGGGTTTGGGGAGTTTTCGCGCCATAATTTCTATATATTTGGAAACAAGAGAAGAATCCATTGATGCTAATATCGTCGTGATCCATGACGAGCCGCTATTTTGAAAAAAAAATTACCTATATTCCATTCCCTCGGTCTTCTTTCTCCCCTTCTTTCTCTGCCTCTCATACCGGTCACACTCGTATCTCTCTTTCGCCCTCCTTTCACCTTCCTATCCGTTACTCCCCCTCTTCTAACCATCCTTTCTCACGCTCCTCTCCTCACTTTCCCTTCCCTCTTCCCTCACTCTTTCATCATCCCTCTCCCTTTTCCGTCCTCTATCACCTTATCACACCCCTTCCCGGTCTATCCCTCTCCCCTGTTCCCTCTCCCTCCTCTACCTTTTAATCATCCCTCCCTTCTATTTTACCCTCCCTTCCCATCTCCCTCTCCCTTCCCCTCCCCTTCTATCTCCCTCCTCCCCCTCCCTCCCCCCTCCCCCTCTCCTTCGCTCCCATCTCCCACTCCTCCCCTCCCATCTCCCTCTCCCTCTCCTTCCCCATCCCACTTCTCCCATCTCCCTCTCCTTCTCCCTCTTCCATTTCCTATCTCCGTCCCCCTTTCCCCTCTCTCCTCCCATCTTCCGCTCCTCCTTCCCATCCCCATCCTCCTTCCCCCTCCCTTCCCCTCCCTCTCCCATCCCACATCTCCCTTCCCTTCCCCTCCCCATCCCTCCCCCACCACCCTCCCACAGCACGAGTTGCACAACAATTTCTCCACCTCCACGTACGACAGCCCTCTCCCTCCTCCTCTCTCCCTCCTCCTTCCTCATCCTGTAAATATTTATCGCTCTCACAACACCAAGGCCGAAAGAGGGAAGAGAGGCAGACGCAAAAATAATCTTAATTGCACACTCGCGCTCTCTGCAACGGGTGAGTCGTGTCATGGATCCATATTTTCTCAATTTTTCTTGTATTTTTTGCTTGTAGTTTGCTTGTGGTGTGTTGTTATTATTGCTATTTGTTTACTTGTTGCAGAGGGTGAGTATTTAGGGCTGGAATTGTAGGTTTATGTTGGAATTTATTATTATTTTCAGGATCTTAAGTTTTCATTGATTGTGGGTTGGTTGCTAAATAATTTTATATTTTAATGATTCTACTTTTAGATCAGTTTTTACTATTAATACAAATTCTTTTACTCTAAACTGATTTTTTATCATTTAAACATCACAGGTTCTCTTTATTTTAATTGAGTTTATTAGTATTATTGGTCTATTATGTTAGATTTTTTATTCTTTTAATATTATGTATAGAAGTGGAGGTCTAGTGCCAAGTGTGACATTTAAGAACCTGAAAAAGCTGTTTTTAGACTACTGTGGGTATTTTCTGTCACTCGGTTAATTCACTGCGGATTAATGGTTTCCGAAAGGTGTAGTATTCATAGGAGGGATGTAATTAATGGCAAGAGTAATTAGATAAATGAAATGAAAGGATTGTGTTATTCTAAAGGTCAAGGCAAGTGGCATTAAGGTCAGGTGACTTTCATGTTCTAAGAAAAGGCTTTATTTGAGTCAGTTGGCCATAGAAATAAGATATCGTAGGAGAAGGATTAAGTTTTCAACAAGTAACGTGATTTTGAAGTGATTTTTAAGGTGCATGTCCACACAAAAAGGATGGCTCGATGATCATCTGTTACACTGATGAAAGGGGAAGATTGCGAAATATTTTACGATGTTGAAGGGATTTGAGATTTTAATTTGACGTCCAGGGAAATAAAAAAGTTTTATTCCTATGTATGCATGATGTACCTTAGCTTGAATTTGACAGAAGTTTGGGAGCATCAAATTAATATGATTTTTAGTGACACCGTATGGACCATATTTCTTTTTACTGATGGTTTTTCACTTGAAGATAAAGAGCTTTCTCCTTTTTTCATCATTTTATGGACTTGATAGCTCCTTAAATACAGTGTTATCCCGTTCAAATGACGATGACCAAAACACTGTCCTATGTTTGGGTGGAAGAAAACTGAAGGTGAAAGTGATGAAGTAAATGAGATAAAAGTTTTATATTATCGTGAGGTTTTAGCCTAAAGGAATTAGTGTTAATATTTACGGTATCGATGAACTGAGTAAGGGCAAATTGAAAAGGATATTTGATTTATCTTTACCATATGGACGCACTAAGGTAGGGGAAATTGAAGATGATATTCTTGTAGAGGACAAAAAGTTGTCATTAGTACAATAAATAATCTGCAGACATGAACAATA
>NC_091549.1:51344928-51357428 GCF_042767895.1 Penaeus vannamei
CTCTCTCTCTCTCCTCTCTCTCTCTCTCTCTCTCTCTCTCTCCTCTCTCTCTCTCTCCTCTCTCTCTCTCTCCCTCTCTCTCTCTCTCCTCTCTTTATCCCCTCTCTCTCTCTCCTCTCTTGTTTCATCTTGTCTCACTCTCACTCTTCCTCTCTCTTCTTCTCTTCTCTTCTCTTCCTTTCTCTCTTCTCTTCCTTTCTCTCTTCTCTCCCCTTCTCTCTCTCTTCTTCCTCCTCTTTCTCTTCTTCTTCTCTTTCTTTCCTCTCTCTCTTCTCTTTCTTCTTCTCTTCCTTTGTTTTCTCTTCTCTTCTCTTCCTTCTCTTCTCTTCTCTTCCCTTCTCTTCTCTTCTCTTCTCTTCTCTTCTCTTCCTTTCTCTCTTCTCTTCTATTCTCTCTCTTCTTCTTCTATTCTCTTCTCTTCTCTTCTCTTTCTCTTCTTCTTCTCTTTCTCCACAATCTCTTCTTCTTCTCTGTCTCTTCTTCTTCTTCTTCTTCTTCTCTCTCTTCTCTTCTCTTCTCCTCTTCTTCTTCTCTCTTCTCTTCTTCTTCTTCTTCTCTTCTCTTCTTCTTCTCTTCTTCTCTTCTTCTCTTCTCTTCTCTTCTCTTCTTCTCTTCTCTTCTCTTCCTCTCTCTCTTCTCTTCTCTTCTTCTTCCTCTCTCTTCTCATCTCTTTTCTCTCTCTTCTCTTCTCTTGCTCTCTCTCTTCTCTTCTCTTCCTCTCTCTCTTCTCTTCTCTTCCCCTCTCTCTTCTCTTCTCTTCCTCTCTCTCTTCTCTTCTCTTCTCTTCCTCTCTCTCTTCTCTTCTCTTCCTCTCTCTCTTCTCTTCCTCTCTCTCTTCTCTTCTCTTCTCTTCTCTTCTCTTCTCTTCTCTTCTCTTCTCTTCTCTTTTCTTCTCTTTCTCTTCTCTTTCTCTTATGTTCTGTTTTCTTCTCTTCTCTTCTCTTCTCTTCTCTTCTCTTCTCTTCTCTTCTGTTTCACTTCTCTTCTCTTTCACTTCTCTTCTCTTCTCTTCTCTCTCTCTCTCTCTCTCTCTCTCTCTCTCTCTCTCTCTCTCTCTCTCTCTCTCTCTCTCTCTCTCTCTCTCTCTCTTCTTCTTCTCTCTCTCTCTTCTCCCTCTCTCTCTTTCTCCTCTTCTCTCTTCTCTCTCTTCTCTTCTTCTCTTCTCTCTCTCTCTCTTCTCTCTCTTCTCTCTCTCTCTCTCTCTCTCTCTCTCTCTCTCTCTCTCTCTCTCTCTCTCTCTCTCTCTCTCTCTTCTCTCTTCTCTCTCTTCTCTCTCTCTCTCTCTCTTCTCTCTTCTCTCTTCTCTCTCTCTCTCTCTCTCTTCTCTCTTCTCTTCTCTCTCTCTCTCTCTCTCTCTCTCTCTCTCTCTCTCTCTCTCTCTCTCTCTCTCTCTCTCTCTTCTCTCTCTCTCTCTCTCTCTCTCTTCTCTCTTCTCTCTCTCTCTCTCTCTCTCTCTCTCTCTCTCTCTCTCTCTCTCTCTCTCTCTCTCTCTCTCTCTCTCTCTCTCTCTCTCTCTCTCTCTCTCTCTCTCTCTCTCTCTCTCTCTCTCTCTCTCTCTCTCTCTCTCTCTCTCTCTCTCTCTCTCTCTCTCTCTCTCTCTCTTCTCCCTCTTTCTCTCTCTCTCTCTCTCTCTCTCTCTCTCTCTCTTTCTATCTATCTCTCTCTCTCTCTCTCTCTCTCTCTCTCTCTCTCTCTCTCTATTCCCCCTTACTCTTTATAGAACTGTCCTCCTAAGGATATGTATTGTACAGTATAAGAGTAATTCCAATTTAACTTACTTTTTGATATATTATGATGTGGCATTTTTTTGTGCAAATGAATGCCATTTGATGATTCACAATATACAGAAGAAAAATAGAGAACGTATTATAGTTTAGAATTTAATAGATTCTTATAGATCCATGGAGATAATTTTCCTCTTTCACCCTTTTTCTTTTATTTTGTGAAGTATTTTCACAAAGTGCATTTTAGATTTAATCTATTCACGTTCACGACCGTCTCAAAAATAATATGCCTGCACAATGCACCCATTACAGATGGTCAATACGCGGGTGGGAAGGACTATACACAGATCCTACATTGGCCGACGAGTGGGATGTTCGCAACCAGTCCTCGTTGCTCTTTTCATCATATCTGGCTTTGTGTTCCTCTTCTTCCAGATGGCAGGGATGATGCCCAAGAGACCAGGTAAGTAGATGCTTTGTGTGTTTATAGTTATCAGACCTATTGGCACTGAGGATCAAATGATTGAGGTTTGCACTAATTTTACAATAATCACTGAGTATTTTTTCTTTCTTTTCGTTTCTTTTATTTTCCTCCCTTTGCCTACAGATTACTCATCTGTGAGTCTGACCTATTATATATGTATTGTAGCATTTCTGAAATAATGATTCTGAACCCTTTCTTTTTACTGATTGCCAGTCCTTACAGGTCCTCCATCCTTTGCCTGGGCGCCAAATGTTTCTCGAAACATTTCAGCCTATGTGAGACCCACTGTGACAACAGCACTGATGCAGCCTGAGAATTTTTGCCAGGATGACCCTTTTTTGGTCTTCGTGGTACCAAGCGCCATAAACAACACCAAACAGAGGGACACCATAAGAAGAACTTGGGGGCAATGGGCTGGTTGTGGCCCTTCCCCGCCGTCTTCCATTGATGAAGGAGCAGATAGTCAAGGCACCACAAAAAAGAAATCAGTCCTGGCCAAGATGATGGTTGCTCCACCTAAGACATCGAAACTAGTCTTCCTCCTGGGAAAATCAAAGGGAGACCAGCCCATCAGTGAAACCTTACAGGAAGAGAGCTTTAGGTATGGAGACTTAATCATTGAGGACTTCATCGACTCATATACCAACCTGACCCTCAAGACAGTGTTCATGCTGAAGTGGGTTCACCGCAACTGTCCTACTGTAAAGTTTGTTATGAAGGTAGATGATGACATTTTCGTCAATGTAGTTAACCTTCAGAAGACGCTCCTGAACCAAACTATAACAAAGACACCCCTCTTGATGGGGAGCCTCATCTGCGGTGCAAAGCCCATCCATGACCAATGGTCTAAATGGTACACACCACAGTACATGTTTCGTGAGGGTAAATATCCAAATTACTTGTCTGGTACAGGCTATGTGTATTCTGGGGATTTGGTAGAACGCTTGTTCAAGGCAGCCCTTGCTGCACCTTACTTCCACTTAGAGGATGTCTTTCTCACAGGGCTGTGTGCACGAAGTATTGGTGTTCGTCCTGTGGACAATGTAGGCTTCAGTTACCACCCTCGGGCTGTGAGCCCCTGTCTCTTCAAGGAGGTTATAATGGGTCATGGTGTCGGTCCCTCGACAATGGTCAAACTCTGGAACATGCTGAATGAGCCAGCGACAGTTGCCAAATGCCATCCTATAAAGAAATCAAAGCTAAGAAGTTACAATCCTAAGTGTTCATGGAGATAAGTGAGACTGTGTTAATGCTGTGGTGCTGTTTGTTATGGCATTAATAATACTTGTCAAAAAGTGTAGTGTGTGTGTGTCTTTGTTGTGACTATATTTTTTGTTCCGGTGAGTCTGACTACATGTGAATGTTTATTGGTACTTATGTATATATGGTTGCAATTGTGTGTGCATGTTCTTGTTAGCAAGCAGATTTTTATTGGGTATGAGAAGGAAATTAGTTTTATAAACAATATTTTAATTTTTTTTCTTTATTGTCTATGCTATTTTATTTTATCTTGCTTTAAGATATGAAAAAATACCTTTTGTGTGCCGTAGATTGCCAATGTCATGACCTTCACTGTGAAGGGAGTGTCTACAAACTCAGTCCTTTTTACTGTGATATTAATCATCAGAAATAATGTGTGAAAGGAGTGTCAGAATATCAGTTATTTATACAATGGAAGGTCCTCCTGTTAGAATAGGGTTACAAGTCTTGCCATCAATTCTTCTCTTTGTAATCTTACTCATTCATGCTGTTGATAAATCAGATTACCTTTTAGGAGATGTAGGTTTAAGTTTGGATTATAGGGTGAATCTCACTATCATTATTTTGAGTAAAATCTGTCATTGATCCCTTTTTTTTCTCTCAGTATGTAAGTTTACATTTACCTTGTGGTTATTACTTCTTTTCATTATAATTTTGATGTCCAATCACACAAGCTTTACTTGTGCAATTGACTGGATGGGTGCCATAATTGCTCAGACATGAAATACAACAGGTAGATCATTTTATGTGATCACCATTTTCTTTAGGCAATTAAGACAGTCTTCAGTAACATCCGAAGTAGAAAGAATATATTTTTCTTTAGTTTCATTTTTTGTGTATATATTTAAGGGAAATTGATTCAATTTTTCCTGCATGTGATGATAAATGCATTGATAATGGATTTAGCGATTAGTCATACAGTTTTTAGATTTTTATGAATGATTGCTAGCATGATAACTAGGGTTTACAGGTAAATGAGATGATTGTAGGACTTCAGGAGTCTTGTTCTTAATTAAGAACTTTACCATTAATAATGAGTAGACTTGTATTTATAGAATCTTCTATGTCTTTCATTAGGCATATGAAAGACAAATTGCAACATATCATTTATTTATGTATTTATTTTTTGTAGCTTAAACAACTGAGAAAAGGATACATTTCTTAGGGTTTTTTAGAGCATGTTGAAATTGAGGACAACAGGATGCCTACAAGTTTGCATTAATTGGACATTGTTGCGAAGTGCAATGTATTATTGATAGTAATTCCTTAGCTATGGTGGAAACCACTTGTTGCTGTAGATAAAACCTTGATATTGAAACCTGGTTAGGAAAGCTGCTGTTTTTTTCTTTCTTTCTTTCTTTCTTTCATTTCTTTATATTTATATAGGTAAAAGAAGGAAACCGAAAGTTTTGTAGTAAATGGGTTGATAAGATGCAAAGGAAAAAAGGGAATGGAGTTCAGGAAAAAATATAAATAGGTATTGTTAGGAGAATACGTGTCTGAAAAGGAATTTTTGTTATAAGGCTATGGAAATTTTGGATTCAAAGCCAAAAGTCAAGAATTCATTGGTATGATTCTCACTCTCTGCTTCTTGTTATATGATAGGATGGATATATGCCTATATAGATGTTTATATATTTATATTTAAAAGTAATGCATAAACAACAACTCAACAACTTGTAGGAGGATAAGCTTTAACATGTAAATGCAACAAACATCATATAAAGTTTGTATTTTTCCTCGGTCAGTTACTACACATTGCTCCGTATGTCCTAGCATGCTGTTTGTTGGTATATCCTTCTAAACTGTTTCTAAATAGTATTCTGGAAGTCTCGTGTTGTAAACTTATGTGCACCAGCAGGGCATCAGGTCAATAAATACTACCTGTTTGTGTCTCTTATATAATATAGATATTCTGAAGCATTAAAAGGTCACATTGAAAAAATGATATGAGAAAAAAAGCTTTTGTCAGGTAATGTTCCTTGTCTCTTATTATTTTCGAGGATTTATGTGGACCATATTATTTTATTCGGGAATGTTTCAGGGTAAACAAGAGTATTGATTTATTAATAGGTCTATTCATTTATTTGGTATTTATGGAATGACATAAGTGTCTTCGCCTTCACTTTAAGTAAGAAAAGGAATAAATGGGATACACAGCATTCAGCCATAAATAGTATTTTTATTTGAACAGGTATTTATTTTTCTCTTTTGTATTCAGTATGAATATTATTATTATTATTATTATTATTATTTTAACTTTTTTATTATTATTACAATTATTTTGTAATTTTAAAGTATCACAGATACTAAATAATCAGTAGAGTTAAGGTTTGTTTTTTATATGGGACTTGAATGCCCCTTTTGTGTACAAACTGCTTTGTGTTTCTGAATAGGCCTGATGATTATGTGATAGAAAAGAAATGAAAGATTTTGCAAGAAGAATGATGTGTTACCTACAGATATAATTGATATATACTATTTAGTTTGCATGTATAATGATAATGATGGTGTTTATATGCATTGGCATCTGTTGCTGTGCCATTTCTACAACATATAGCCAAAGTGTACTGTTACCAGGTTCCTGTTATTACTTTGCCACTGAAGCAGCATTTCCTCATGCAGAGACAAGGTAGCCATAGCAGAGGCCATATTCAACCAGTCCTGAGAAATTAACAAGTGGTACGACATGGTGCTTGTTTGTTCCTCTTGTAATTGGGAAAAGGAAAAAAAAGGCCAGCTTCTAGTCTTTAACTGCAGTGCCATTTTGTCAAAGCGCTGGAAGATTCTGAAAAGATGTATGTGTGATGCCAAGTTGTAGGTACTTTCTCTCCTCTCCCTCCTTCCCATTCTTCCTTCTTTCTTTCTTTCTTTCTTTACTGTCTTAGCTCTCTCCTTTCTGTCTCCCTCACCCTCTTCTCTATAGCACCCCTCCCTCTATAAGTAATCACTTGCCAAACTTTTATCACATTAAGACCTGTAGTGGTTGACCAATAGGTAAGACCGTATTGTAAAAACAGAATTATTTGAATTGATATTAAAAGTTATTGCAGCTTAATCAAAAACAGGAAAAGTCATAACATGATTATGGTCTCCACAACTTCTTCCTCCTCCTTCTCCTCCTCCTCCTCCTCCTTCTCCTCCTCCTCCTCCTTCTCCTCCTCCTCCTCCTCCTCCTCCTCCTCCTCCTCCTCCTCCTCCTCCTTCCCCATCTCTTCCTCCTTTCCTCCTCCTCTCTCCTCCTCCCCTCCTCTTCTTCCTCTCCTCCCTCCTCCTCCCCCTCCTCCTTTCTCCTCCTCCCCCTCCTCTTCCTCCTCCTCCTCCTCCTTCCTCCTCCTCCTCCTCCTCCCTCCTCTACTCCTCCTCCTCCTCCTCCTCCTCCTCCTCCTCCTCCTCCTCCTCCTCCTCCTCCTCCTCCTCCTCCTCTGGGTTGAATTCATGGCTACTTCACGTTGATGTGCATTAGAGGTATGGTTCACTTTCTCACTTTTCACATGCAAATGTTATCACTACATCAGTCGGTTGTTGCATATTGCATTACATACATGCAGTTGGAGGATTTTTGAATATCAGGAGAATCTTAAAAGAGACGTAGACGTGTTAAGTGTCTGATTCTTTATATTTATACAGAATAGTCAACATATTTTTTAAGGATGGAATTGTTAAAGAGAGATTTATTGGTGTATTGTATGTTTTCTTGCTCTTTTGCATGGACTCATACAGTTGTTTTAGTTACCGTTTTGTATATTTTAGAGAACTATATATTTGTAGAATGTATGATCATAGTTCTTATACGGACTGACCCGCAAACAACGCACTCTTGTATACACACACACTAATGCTCATTCTGGTTCACTCACTCACTTACAGTGTTACAAACTCACTCATTCTCTCTCTCTCTCTCTCTCTCTCTCTCTCTCTCTCTCTCTCTCTCTCTCTCTCTCTCTCTCTCTCTCTCTCTCTCTCTCTCTCTCTCTCTCTCTCTCTACTCTCTCTCTCATCTCTCTCTCTCTCTCTCCCTCTCTCCCCCCCCCTCTACCTCTCTACCCCTCTACCCCTCTACCCCTCTACCTCTCTACCCTTCACTACCCTTCTCTACCCTTCTCTACCCTTCTCTACCTCCATCCCTCTCCCTCTCCCTCCACCTCTCTCCCGCTCCCCTCTTCCTCCACCTCTCTCCCTCTCCCCTCTCCCTCCACCTCTCTCCCTCTCCCTCCATTCCTCTCTTCCTCTCTTTCTCTCTCCCTTCACCCCCCTCTTCATCTCTCCCTCCATCCCTCTCTTCCTCTCCCCCTTTATCCCTTTCATCCTCTCTTCTTCTTTCCCTCTATCCCTCCTTTTCTCTCTCTCCCTCCATCCCTCTCATCCTCTCTCCCTCTCTTCCTCTCATCCTCTCTCCCTCTCTTCCTCTCTCCCTCTTCCCCTCCTTCACCCTTTCTTCTCCGTCTCTCAATAACACTAATATAAATATGCAGAGATAAGTTTAAAATATCAGTTTATCATAAAAGTATAAAACAATGAAACAGTAAATCTTTTTAGTAGCATAAAATATTAAATACATTTTCTTTTTTACATAGATGAAAAGGATACACAAAGAAAAAACGAGGAGTATTTATAATGCCATTCTTTTAAATGTAAAAAAAAGTTGTTATTCCCCTCAAAAATGACAAACATTCTGGAAAGAATAAAAAAAAATAACATTGAATATAGAACAGCTTTTATTTTCCTTGTATAGCCAGATTTTTTGTACAAACCATGAATTGTTGATCTCTACACGATTATTGTCACTTGCATTTGCCGTTTGTAAATAAAGGTATTGCATAAGAAATAGATTATTATGGTATTAAATTCACGCTAAAATATGTTCAACCATCTATTTGGGTATGTTGCATTTTCCACTATTTATATAGTACTGGTACATAAAATGGAGTGTAAAAGGTAGTACCATTGTAATTAATGTTCTATACGCTCGTGTGACCAGATATTTACACCGTGATATCCTGTTAAAATATCCAGTAAGAATATGGAAGCCCAACCAACCCAACCCCAATCCCATGCCCGTTATATGGGTGGGAGCTTGCGGGACGGAGACTGAGATCTTCCGTCGGCTCAACCAATTTTGTACGGTCTTTTCCCCACTCCATTTCCTTTTCCTTCTCTTCTCCAACCCCTTTCTGACGACTTCGGAGAGGCGCGGTTCAACAGAGAGCGCGGGTATCTGCAAGGTCTATATAAGTACAGGTCTCGTCACTTCGGAGTTCTGCGCAGCTTTGGGTTATAAGGCCTATGACGTCACTTGGAGACAGCTGAGAGCAAGGGGGGCGGGGGGAATTAGAGCATGGTAGGGTGGGAGGGAGATAATAGAAAACGGTGGTAAATGAGCTGATACTTAAGTAATTTTAGATGTCGACACGTTGAACGATTTGCATATTGCATATACTTATATAGACCTTGGGTGTCTGGGCCGAATCGCGTCACTTCGCTGCGAAATCTGGGGGGTGAAGGGAGAAGGGAGAGCAGCGGTAAATCGACTGAGAACGTGTTTTTCCTCGGGTATCTTCGAGCTTTCCAGGATGCAATTTAGACTATTTAAAGTGATATCTATAAAGTCAGCAAAAGTTTATATGAGAGATTTTGTATAGAACATTTACTTAATTAACAGATTTAGTCTACAGTCGTGTCGACGGCCCGTCAGACTAGCGTTAATAATTTTGAATCAGTAAATCAGTTTCTTCCTTAAAAAAACAATATATACGATAAGAAACAGGAAACTGCAGCTAAACGGAGTAATTCCTTGTGCTCCATGTTGCTTAAACGAGAAGGATTGAAGCAAGAGGCATGTGCGGTTTACTACGGCGACGCTTTTCGCAGTTGAAACACCAAGTCCGGCTGGTCACTCGGACTCAAGTCAAGTCCTAGACGAAGACAAGGCCAGTTGAACCGCGTCTTAAGATGCGAGAGTCGTGCTAAAAGGATTAAAAGGTTGACTTTGAGTAATTCCTGAACGGCTTCGGGGAGCCATAGGCGTATTTTCCTGATTAGTTATCTAATCCCCTTACCCCTCATGGGGACCCTGAGGGATGACCCATTTTTTCCCAAATACTCCAGGCCAATCATGATATTGTACCCTTATTAGGGGCACTGAAGCCTGCTCCTTTATCAACTAACCACAGACTTTTACCGGTTCCCCGACCCCTGGCTCTCCTTTGGTCACAACTCAGAACACTACTACTACTACCTGCTCCTCGATACCTGCCGTCATCTCAGTCTTTTCCAAGTCACCCACCCAGGTCATTATCCAACCTTCAGAAAGTAAACCTCTTTCCCAACATCCTCCTCATCCTCCAGTATTAACGTGCTACTCAAGCAATCTTACGGACCTGCGTTCAATCCCACGCCCGGCCAGTGAATAGTAACCCCGGCCATTCCTTGCACACAGGGGGAGATTTGGAAGCAAAATAAAACAAGATAGCATGTCGCAGCAAAATAATATCCATTGTAACAAGTGGAATTAAAACTAAATCTTTATAAATCTTATTACTTCTCTTCATCCTTATTGGCCACCTCCCCGCATTACAACCTCACTGTTTTTCCTCTCTTCTTCCTCTCGTCCTTGTCCTTCAACTACTACCACCTCTACAAATCTTTGGAGTGCTCTTATTTTAGCTAGATTCCCCCCTACTCCCTGCAGGCCCTTACTCCGTCAATACCCTCATATTCTAATAGTATCTCCAAAAAACAAGTAGGCAAAGTTCCTCAGTGTTACAGACTCAGCCATTTCGACTGTTGACGCCTTGTCACAGTTACATGCGAATCCCAATCTCGTGCTTTATTTACCCTGGTTAATCCCATTCTTGCCAGATCTCACTGCTATTTTTTAATACAATAGAAGTCGAACGAATCTAGGTTCGTCTCGAGAAGCGTTGCTGAACTCCTTTTCCAAATTTACCTTAATCATTAGCCAAGAATATATGAAATACATGGTATTATTGAATGCAGTGCAAGAGATGTGGCAATCAGCAGGCAATCTTTCTGTTGTACCCCTTCTCCTCCCCCTCCCCCTTCTCACTCTTCTCCTTTTCCTCTTTGTCGTTCTTCTTTTTCTTCTCCTCTTACTCTTCGTCTTCTTCTTCTTCTTCCTCCTCCTCCTACTCCCCCTTCTCCTCCTCCTCCTCTTCCTCGTTCTTCATTTTCTTCTACTCTTCCTCTTCTTCTTTTTCCTCCTCCTCTTCCTCTTTCTCATTCTTCTTTTTCCTCTCCTCTTCCTCTTCCCCCTTTTCTTCTTCTTCTTCCCCCTCCTCCTCCTCTTCCCCTCCCCTCTTCCTCTTACTCCTCCTCCTCTTGCTCTTTTTCTTTCCCCCCTATCTTCTCCTCCTCCCCCTCCTCCTCCTCTCTCCCCCCCTCTTCCCCCCTCCCTCCCCCTTCCTCCCCCTCCTCCTCTTACTCCTCCTCCTCCTCCCCCATTCCTCCCCCTTCCTCCCCCTCCTCCTCTTACTCCTCCCCCCTCTCTCAGTTATCTGTCTCGGTCTCGTTTTCTCTTCCTTCTAACGCTTTCTCTCGTTCTTCTCTTTTCTATCTCATTGCTCCCCCATTTTTTAAATAATTTGTTCGTTTTTATATCATGAAAAGATAAACGCACAGGCATTGGTGATAATGATGATGATGCTTGTAATGATTATTATAATGATGATAATTATTATTATGATGGTGATGATAATAATAGTTTATATAATAATAATAATAATAATAATAATAATAATAATAATAATAATAATAATAATAATAATAATAATAATGATGATAATAATAATTAGATAAAAATAATAATGGTGAAAATTGATGCTAATGACGACGATGATAATTGATGCTAATGACGATGATGATAATTGATGATAATGACGATGATGATGATTGATGATAATGACGATGATGATGATTGATGATAATGACGATGATGATAATTGATGCTAATGACGATGATGATGATAATGACGCTGGTGATAATTGATGATAATGACGATGTTGATAATTGGTGATAATGACGATGGTGATAATTGATGATAATTGATGATAATGACGATGATGATAATTGGTGATAATGACGATGTTGATAATTGATGATAATGACGATGGTGATAATATGATTAAAATTATGATGATAATGATTATAATGATAAAGGTAAGTGGTGATGAAATGGAGAATATCATAATTATATTGATTATAGTAGTTGTAATAATAATTATGATCATAGTGATAATGGTGATGATGAAAATAATAATAGTTAAAATATTGATATGAAGAAAAGAATATATAATAATGATGATATGATAATAGGGATGATGATAATGATGATAATGATAATTAGAATAGAAATGAGAATAATAATGATGATAATGATAATTAGAATAGAAATAATAATAATGATGAATAATACAGGACACTGTTAATGATAATGATGAAAGTGATGATAACGTCAATGATAATCATGATGGTAATGGGAGAGACCTTAATGATGATAAAACTAGAAATAAAAAAAATGAAAATAATGTCTTTGCTGAGAATAACATTAGTAATAGCAGTGAAAAAATAAATAAATGCCAACAATAATGATAACATTAACAGTTGTAGTTGTAACGATAATGATAATGATAAGAATAATAATGACAATGATAATAAAGATTATCATTACTCTTACTATGGTTATTATTATCATTATTTTTATGATGATGGTGATGATGAGGATAATGAGGAATTTGATGATAACAGTAATGATGATGATAATGTACATGGGAATAATAATAGCGTTGATGATAAGGAAAATAAAATGATAATAAAAATCATAGAAAACGTGGCAGTTGGAGATTTCAATGCATCTGATGAAAGCTTTCCTTATACAGATTTTTTATCTCTCTTTCTATTTCATATCTATATCTATTTCTGTCTCTTTTTCTATTTCATATCGATATTTATTTCTGTCTCTTTTTCTATTTCACATCTATATTTATTTCTGTCTCTCTTTCTATTTCATATC
>NC_091549.1:51367428-51372428 GCF_042767895.1 Penaeus vannamei
TTTCATCTCCTTTTCTTTCCCTGAGACCCAAGGCAAGAGCAGCACTAACTAGCCTCTTGTAACAGTCGACTCGTTTGCGTCAATAACTAGAAGTCAATGAGTGTTCTTAGTTGAAAAAAAGTTCCTAATTGTTATCATGGGAAATTAACTCGAGCTCATCACAGTCCTTGTTCTTTTTTCATCTTGAATAGTATTTAATTCTTTGATATAAATATCTGTTTGGAGGAAGACGTAAATTTTAAACACCCAGGCATGAATAAATTCATTATCCTCGAAAGCAAAAAAAAAAAAAAAAAAATTATATAAACTGAACTCCCAAAATCTGTTCCTCACGGCCCCAGGCCCTCCCCAGATCCCTCTCTTTGACCCCTTAAGCCCCTTAACGCTCTGCAAGGGCCAGCTGTCCCCTGCGACCGACTGACCTGGCGTTTGGAGGGCGACCCGATGAACTCGGCGGAGGAGGAGGAGGAGGAGGCGGGGGCGGGGGCGGCGCCCATCGCGACCGGGTAGAGGCTGGGCAGCTGTCGCAGCAACGCCTGGAGACGCAGCAGGTCGTCGGTTCTCAGCTCAGGCACGGGATCTGCGGGAGAAAGGGCAGGCTGGAGACGCTCCGGGCGGAAGGGGGGGGGGGAGCCAGGGATACGGACACAGACACACTCGTGCGCTAATACACACACATACGCACATATATGTACACACACACACACGTACATCCGTACAATTCCTGACTGGCGACTATTTGGGACTTCTATTTTTCTTTCTATTATTCTTTTTCTCTCTTTAGCGACTTTTATCTTCTTATCCTCGTCCATTTTCTCCCCTTCTCTCTAAGAGCAGCTCCGTCCTCTAGGTCACCGTGTATCTCCTAGCATACGAGCTGCTCTTTAAAATGTATCGTTTTAATCCCGAGATTTTATCGCCTTCAGATTTTCAGCGAAAAGGAAAGGGACAGTCGCGTTTCTTTTAGAATTTCTTGGTTCTATTTCAGATTTCATGGTTGATTTTTCATAATGTTTCACCCGTTTTGCATTATGCTGCAGGACGAGCAAAATTCAAAACTCGTCTCACGTTGCATCGATTATATTCCAATATAACAAGCACTAAAAATAGATAAATAGATAGAATAAATAAAAAAAATCAAGAGAAAGAATGGAATGAATAAATAAAACAAGAAAATGGAAAAAAATATGAGAAAAGAAGAAGAAGAAGAAGAGAGAAGAGGAGGAGACAGAAGAGTATATTGATTAGACAAATGACAAGGCGAAAGAAGAGGTGGTGGATGAGGGGGAAGAAGAAAAAGAAGGAGGTGGAGAGAGAGCAGAAGAAAGAGAGAAGAAAAAAGAATGAAAATAAGAATAAAAATGAAAGTAAAAAAAGAAAAAGTATTAGCAGTAAAAAAAAGAAAATGAAGAAGCAGAGGAAGAGAAAGAAAAAGGATTTTTTTTTTTTTGCTCTCACAGTGAGAAATGGATGAATGAGATGCGAATGAAGAAATATGGACAGAAAATAGGCGAGAATAGTGGAAGTAATCGGTTGAAAAAGAATAAAGTTATTGGTGTAACTATTAGAGAAAGAGAGATGGGGGAGAGTGGAGACAGAAGAGAAAGAGAGAAAAAGAGATGGAGGAAAATAGAGATAGAAGAGAAAGAGAGATGGAGAAGAATAGAGATAGAAGAGAAAGAGAAGAAGAGAGATGGAGGAGAATAGAGATAGAAGAGAAAGAGAGATGGAGGAGAATAGAGAGAGAAGAGAAAGAGAGATGGAGGAGAATAGAGATAGAAGAGAAAGAGAGATGGAGGAGAATAGAGATAGAAGAAAAAGAGAGAAAAAGAGATGGAGGAGAACAGAGAAAGAGAGAAAAAGAGATGGAGGAGAATAGAGATAGAAGAGAAAGAGAGATGGAGGAGAATAGAGAAAGAAAAAGAGATGGAGATGAATAGAGATAGAAGAGAAAGAGAGATGGAGGAGAATAGAGACAGAAGAGAAAAAGAGATGGAGGAAAATAGAGATAGAAGAGAAAGAGAGAAAAAGAGATGGAGGAGAATAGAGATATAAGAGAAAGAGAGATGGAGGAGAATGGAGAAAGAAAGATGGAAGAGAGTGGAGAACACATAGATAAGCGTGTATGAATGTATTCGTTTGGCCTTTGAATACTTACCATGATTATGTAACGTGACGACACTGGATTATGATTATGATAAAAAGAATATGCTGTCGGAAACAAGGATGAATTATAATAATAATAATAATAATAATAATAATAATAATAATAATAATAATAAACGAAAAACGAGATAGAACAACGAGGATGAATTTGAATATGGACATTTTTTTGATTAATAAAAAAAAACGAAAAACGAGACAGAACAACAAGGATGAATAAGAATATGGGAAAAAATATGAATTAATAAAAAAAAAAAAACGAAGAACGAGACAGAACAACGAGGATGAATAAGAATATGGAAAAATTATGAATTAATGAAAAAAAACGAAGAACGAGACAGAACAACGAGGATGAATATAAATATAGAAAGAAAATAATTAATAGAAAAAAAATTAAATCGAAGCAGAACAACGAGGATGAATAAGAATATGGAAAAATTATGAATTAATTCTTAAAAAAGCGAAAAGCGAGACAGAACAACGAGGATGAATCTGAATATGGAAAAAAATCAGAAAAAAAAACAAATAATCCTAGCAAACGAATTATGATAGCCATGTACACAGCAAAATAAAGAAAATAATATTTGAAAAGGCTATTGAAAGAGAACGTCATGATAATAGGTAATGATAATGATAATAAATAATAATAATAATAGATAATAAATGATAGTAATGATAGATAATAAATAAAAATAGTATTAGATAATAACAATTATAAATTATGATAATAGATGGTAAATGATAATAATAATAGATAATGATAGATAATAAATGATAATAGATAATAAATAATAATAGATAATAATAATGATAGATGATAGATACTAATAATAATAGATAATAAATGATAATGATAATAGATAATAAATAATAGTAATAATAGATGATAAATAATAATAATATTAATAGATAATAAATAATAATAACAATAGATCATAAATAAAAATAATAATGGATAATAAAAATATGGTAATAATATATAACAAATAATAACAATAAATAATGAATAATGATAATAATAGATAATAACAATAATAGCAATAGATGATAAATAATAATAATAATAGCAATAAATAATAAAAAAAATAATAAAAGATAATAAATTTCAATCTCAAAAGTGATCAAAATAATTATAGTGATTCGACAATCAGACGGTGACTCTGGTAAGAAAAACAGTCATAATAATAAGGTAACGATATAACTGTTGTGTATAATGACCGAATAACAGTAATCATAAGAACATTAGCAATGGGTGTTGTTATATATAAGTTGTAGTACGAGTATATATAAGAGCATTCAAGGTGAATAAACTTCGGGTAACTATGATTAGTAATTATGATAATAGTGATAATTTTAATGATGATAATGGTAGTAATAGTAATGATGATAATTATCATTATCATAATAATGATAATAATAATAATAATTATAGCAATAGTAATAAAAGTGATAATGATAATAACTGCAATAATAATGACAGTAATCATAATATTAATAATCATATAATGATAAAACAGTGATAATAATAAGAATAACATTAATGATAAGAATGAGGACAGTAATCATAAAAGCAATAATAATAATAATGGTAATAATGATGATGATTATGATAATCATAGTATCAATAATGATGATAATAATGATGATATCCACAATGACAACAATGATAATGATAATAATAATAATATTGATAATAATATTGATAGTAATGATAATTATATTATATGATAATAATGATAGTAATAGTGATAATGACATCAATAATGATGATAAGGATCATAATAGTAATAATGATAATAACAATAATGATAATAATACAAAGAAGAAGAATGTATATTGTCTTAGTTTAACAAATATCAATGTGATGAGAGCGAGCGCGCCTCAACTCAAACTCTACGGACCCGCTACGCCACATTTCACTAACATTAGAACACACCACAGAACTCTGTTATGTAAACACAAAGGCAAAGGTAGATCAACTTAGGTAATATACGTTTGCATGCTGTATGACATACTAACATTTTACCGTGTATAATTACTGTAATCGCAGAATACTGTACTATGTGGAATGTATGTGAATAAATGTAACACTCTGAGCAGTTAGCCAGGGTGGTAAATAAACTTACTTAACTTATTGGAACGAGAATTTGAAATCCCTTACCTCATCGACTTCTAAATTACTTAAATATAAAATTTATAACAGTATGGTACATGTTAGTGTGATGCTTCTAGTTTTTACATGATCAGCACTAATAAAAAAATATTATTCATTGCGTTAGCAGTAAGTATTACGAACTAAACGAATGTAAACTTTTCGATATAACAAAACAACGCAAGATCATTCTACGAAGAGGTTCTGTCGTAGATTTAAGAAAAAAAAATCTTATATGCATAGATATGATAACATTCAAGCAAAATGTTACATAATATTTGTTCAAGAAAAATGAAAAAGAATGATTTCAAAACAACACTATAGGAAATGCAAGGCCAGTATGATTATTTTCTTTCGAAATAATTGATGTCAACAGTACAACTTTATTCCATCTGGTAAAACATTATGCTGTATTTCAGGTCAGTCGGCACAACTTCACTTTATGTAATAAAAATTAATTATGTAACCTTTGCGCATCAGTGCTTAGTAGATTCTTTATTTATAAAGGATGCCTTCTCTCTCTCTCTCTCTCTCTCTCTCTCTCTCTCTCTCTCTCTCTCTCTCTCTCTCTCTCTCTCTCTCTCTCTCTCTCTCTCTCTCTCTCACTCTCTCTCTCTCACTCTCACTCTCACTCTCTCTCAGTCTCTCTCTCTCTCTCTCTCTCTCTCTCTCTCTCTCTCTCTCT
>NC_091549.1:51407428-51409928 GCF_042767895.1 Penaeus vannamei
CCCCCCCCCCAAGGGGGGTCGCAGGGGGCGCAGCCCCCTCCAATGGAAAGCCATGTGAATAACCATGATTATTTTCACTGTGAGGTTATATTATTAGGGTTATATTATATATTACGTCCGCCGCTCCGACATCGTCGCCCCCGCTATCGGGGCCAAGTTTGTCGCTAACAGGGGGTTTCCGCGCAATAAAACCTACATGTTTGCATTGTATAGAGTGAGAGGAATCCAGTGATACGATAATCGTCGATATCGGTCATGCGGACGTAATATAGAAAATTACCCTATTCATTTACGCAAATATTGGGCATAAAAGGTATGACTTCTTTAAAGACGAGAGAATGAACATAGTTTCCCCTCCATTTCGACTGAACACTTCCGAGGCATTGATAGAGCCATGCAGTTCAATATTTTATTTCATTGTGGAGAAAAAAAATAGGTGTAGTTTCGTGTTCTCCAGTAATTCCAATGTGATTACACAGTTGTTTATTTGTTATGGGCCTCAGCGTATGATTTTGGAAGGCAGTTATTTGTTCTAGTTTCGTAAAGTATCGCAAGATGGCGTACGTTTGACGAATCTTTGGCTTCACGTTGTAGGAAACTGGTTGAGGTCAATACCGTTTTATTCTTGTTGAAAGCAGTCCAGTCTAAACCTATGCGCTGTCTGACGGTGACTATTCCATCTTTCTCTATTTTAAGACCAAGGTAGATGACCTCTGCGACCTAATTCGTTCGTTTATTGTAGATGGTGAGATTTAAGGTCTGTGTTATTGTTGTCGGTTGTCATTATAGACCTATATAGGCTGCATAATTTGCTAGGATTTGGCCTCGAAGACAATTATTTATAGACCTATACAGGCTGCATAATTTGCTAGGATTTGGTCTCGAAGACAATTATTTGTAGACCTATATAGGCTGCATAATTGGCTAGGATTTGGCCTCGGAGACAATTATTTGTAGACCTATATAGGCTGCATAATTGGCTAGGATTTGGTCTTGTAGACAATTATTTATAGACCTATATAGGTTGCATAATTTGCTAGGATTTGGCCTCGAAGACAATTATTTATAGACCTATATAGGTTGCATAATTTGCTAGGATTTGGCCTCGAAGACAATTATTTGTAGACCTATATAGGCTGCATAATTGGCTAGGAGATTGAGGAATATTCGTATGCACAAATGATCGAAGACTGCAGTGTCATCGGCATAGCTAAGATCTGACAGCAGTTGACCACCGATTTAGTAACCACTCAATGGGCAATCGTCCTCAATTTGAAACATTAGAGCAGCAATGACATATTAGAACAGGTTTGCTGGTAGATTATCTTATCTCCTTGTTTCGTGTCTTTGAAGATAACGCAGATCGATACACCAACAGCTGATTTGATTGCAGATTTTGTGTTTATATCGAATGCTTTTGCGAAGTCAAAGGAAGTGGTGTGAACAGGATTGTTAAAGTCTAAACACTTCTCGATAATATGATCCAAAGTTAGAAGGCACTGAGATCTTGTTTCACTCTTGTTTCACTCTAGATGCGATTATGTTGGTGAGAGCTTGTAGACATGGCAAGGAAGGCTTATTTGACGATAATTTCTACATTTCTGCATCCCTTTTGTATGTGCATATAGATAGATAGGTAGATAGATAGATAGATAGATAGATAGATAGATAGATAGATAGATAGATAGATAGATAGATAGATAGATAGATAGATAGATAGATAGATAGAAAGATAGATAGATATAGATTTAGATAGATAGATATACATATACATATACATATATATATATATATATATATATATATATATATATATATATATATATATATATATAAATATATATATATATATATATATATATATATATATATATATATATATATATATATATATATATATATATATATATAACATACACGCGTTGTCCTCAGTATATCTTCCGAGCACACTTTTTCAGTTCAAAAAGTGCATAGTGTATTGTAAGTTTTTTTTTATACACTTTCTCTGGTTTAAGAGCCTAATATACCCACACGTAACATTTACGTGGACGTTGATAATGTTGGCGATCACAGAAGTGAAAAGATTTCTTTCCGATGCTAAGAAAGGAAATGAGCATCTTATGAATTAATTCGATATCGGTGGAACACTGGTTGTTGCCGGAGGAACGTATTCAAGACCTGGAAAATTATCTGGTGTGCGTTTGAGTGAGTGAGTGTGTGTGTGTGTGTGTGTGTGAGTGTGTGTGTGTGTGTGTGTGTGTGTGTGTGTGTGTGTGTGTGTGTGTGTGTGTGTGTGTGTGTGTGTGTGTGTGTGTGTGTGTGTGTGTGTGTGGAATTCATGATGAACAGATTGTAACAGGAACAACGAAGGGAAGGACAAGAAAACACACGAATATGCCGAAGGCCTTTTCGCTATTGCTTCGTCAGGGCATGACGAAGCAATAGTGAAAAGGTCTTCGGCATATTCGTGTGTTTTCTTGTCCTTCCCTTCCTTGTTCCT
>NC_091549.1:51422428-51427428 GCF_042767895.1 Penaeus vannamei
AACATCATATCAGTGAATAGGTCACTAATACTCCCTCCATTCGAGGTCACTGACACTAAGTCCAAGCGTGACCTGAGTTAAGATGAAAAATGGAAAATAAAAGAAAATAAAAAATAAAAATATCTCTCCCATGCCTTTGCTTTTGTATTTCATGATGAGTTAGCTAAGCGTCTATTTTTATTTGAGTATAAACATATGTATACATATATATATTTATAAATACATGTATACATCCGTACATACATACATGAATACATATATATGCATACATGCACACACTCACGCATACATACATACATGCATACATATATGATACATACGAAAATACATTCTTTCATACACACGCACACACACACACACACACACACACACACACACACACACACACACACAAACACACACACAAACACAAACACCTCTATATGCGTTTGTCCGCTATATAAGTGTGGTCGTATTAAAGAGGTTTTTTTATGCATTGATACCTGATGATCGGGATTATCAGGAATAGATCCGATTTGATCCGATTACGAATCTCTTACGGATAATGGCGTCTTTCCGTTGAGAGAACAGCAAGGTGAGGAATTAACAGGTGAGGCAACGGGATTAATTTTGCGTGGATTAGATGTAAGGAGACAAAGGTCAGTTCTCGACAAGTGTGTGTGTGTGTGTGGGTGTGTGTTTGTGTGTGTGTGTTTGTGTGTGTGTTTGTGTGTGTGTGTGTTTGTGTGTGTGTGTGTGTGTGTGTGTGTGTGTGTTTGTGTGTGTGTGTTTGTGTGTGTTTGTGTGCGTGTGTGTGCGTGTGCGTGTGTGTGATGTAAGATGTAAGGAGACAAAGGTCAGTTCTCGACAAGTGTGTGTGTATTTGTGTGTGTGTGTGTGTGTTTGTGTGTGTGTGTGTGTGTGTGTGTGTGTGTGCGCGTGTGTGTGTGTGTGTGTGTGCGTGTGTGTGTGTGCGTGTGTGCGTGTGTGTGTGTGTTTTTTTCCGCGTGTGTGTGTGTGTTTGATTTTTATTTGTGATATGTTCCTTTATCAGCTTTATGCCTCATCCCGTATTCATGTTTTACAGGCGTGTGGGATTATAAATGTAATCCCACATATACAAACACACACAACTACTACACAGACACACACACACACACACACACACACACACACACACACACACACGCACACACACGAACACACACACACACACACAACTACTACACACACACACACACACACACACACACACACACACACGAACACACCCACGAACACACCCACGAACATATACACACGCACACACACACACACGAACACGAACATATACACACGGACGTGGCCACCTTTCTCATCACATACTAACGTTCTAAATGTGTTGCATGTCCACGCTACCCACTAAGTTCTGTGATGAACCAAAAGTCAGAGGAGGTGGGGCTTCTCTCTGCCAACTCTGCTCGGTCTATCTCTTGGCATTCAGTTCTCGCTCTCCTTGGCTCTGCGAAGGTGTCGTGTAGAGCTGGAGAGAGAGAGAGGGGGGGGAGAGAGAGAGAAGGGGGGGGGGAGAGAGGGAGGGAAGGAGAGAGAGGGGGGGGGAGAGAAAGAAAGGGAAGGAGAGCGAGGGAGGGAAGGAGAGAGAGGGGGGGAGGGAGAGAGAGGGAGAGGGAGGGAGAGAGAGGGAGGGAAGGAGAGAGAGGGAGGGAATGAGAGAGAGAGAGAGAGAGAGAGAGAGAGGCAGAGGCAGAGTTAAGCAGAGAGAGTGAGAGAGAGAGAGAGAGGGGGCCAATGTCGGCCAATGTAGGATCTGTGTATAGTCCTTCCCACCCGCGTATTGACCATCTGTAATGGGTGCATTGTACAGGTAGATTATTTTTGGGACGGTCGTGAACGTGAATAGATTAAATCTAAAATGCACTTTGTGAAAATACTTAACAAAATAAAAGAAAAGGGGTGAAAGAGGAAAATTATCTCCATGGATCTATAAGAATCTATTAAATTCTAAACTATAAAACATTCTCTTTTTTTCTTCTGTATATTGTGAATCATCAAATGGCATTCATTTGCTCAAAAAAAAACCACATCATAATATATCAAAAAGTAAGTTAAATTGGAATTACTCTTATACTGTACAATACATATCCTTAGGAGGAAAGTTCTATAAAGAGTAAGGTGGAAGAGAGAGAGAAAGAGAGAGAGAGAAAGAGGGAGGGAGGGAGGGAGGGAGGGAGGGAGGGAGGGAGAGAGAGAGAGAGAGAGAGAGAGAGAGAGAGAGAGAGAGAGAGAGAGAGAGAGAGAGAGAGAGATTCCCCGTATTATCATATACTCGCCCACAGAGTATCCTAATCATTATTCTATTTTATATCCATCTACCTCTTTCCTCCTACCCATCTCTCTCATTTCAAAGACGTGCTTAATCCATGGTATACCGAGCTACAACGGACTATTTCTAGAAGATGCACATGACCTTCTCTGACCTCCAGCATCCCTGACCTCAGTTTCTTCAGTGGGAGAAGTATCATAGTGTGGGACGCATTATATTACTCTTAGTTATATTGAAATGGAAAGCATACACATATTTTTATACATTTACACAAGCAAAACCCCTTCTACTTGTGCTCATGTACTTGTACTACTTGTGCATGTACGTATATAGCGATTCAAAAGCATTACTTATACATAATATCTGCTGTGATACGTGCATAAAACATATGCATATCATTGCTACTTCTGATATAATTATTGTTATCATTCTCATGTTTTTATTGTTGTTATTACTATTAATATTGTTATTAACATTGCTTTTATCATTATCTTTATTATTATTATTATTATTATTATTGTTGTCATTATTATCTATAATATTATTATTATTACTATTATTTTCTTTATTGTTATCATTATTACTATTATCATCTTTATTGTTATCTTCATCATTTAGTTATTATCAATATCATTATTATCATCATTATTATTATCATCATTGATATTATCATTATTATCATTATTATCATCAATGTTATATTTTTTCATTGTTATTACTATTATCACTACTATTGTTATTATTATCATTATCATTATTATTATTATTATTATTATTATTATTATATCATTATTATTATTATTATTATTATTATTATTATTATTATTATTATTATCATTATTATTATCATTATCATTATTATTATTATTATTATTATTATTATTATTATTATTATTATTATCATTGTTATTGTTGTCATTATCATTATTATTTCTATTATTGTTATTACTATTATTATCATTATTATTTTTGTCCTTATCATTATCATTTTTACTATTATTATCACTCATGTTATCATTGTTATTATCATTATTGTTTTTATTATTACTATTATCGTCATTATCTTTATTACTATTATTATTATTATTATTATTATTATTATTATTATTATTATTATTATTATTATTATTATTATTATTATTATTATTATTATTATCATTATCATCATTATTATCAGTATTATCATTATCAATAAAATTTTCATTACTATTATCATCACCATCATCATCATCATCATCATCATTATGATTTTGGTTATCATCATTATCATCACTGTTATTATCATTTCTATCATTATCATTATTATTGTTAAAATCATAGTTACAGTCATTGTTGTTATCATCATAATCAATACAGTAAATATTTTCACCATTATCATTACCATCCTTATCATTCTATTATCATTATTACTATTATCATTTTTGTTGTTGTTCACATCATGTTTATTGTCATTTCATAATTATGATCACTAACATTGCTATCGTGGTCATCATTATTATGCATATTATTGTTATTACTATCATTGTTATTATTATCATAAATATTATTATCATCATTATTAGTATTATCAATTTTATCAGTATTACTACTATCATTGTTGTTGTTAGCATTATTATCATTATCCTTATTGTCCTTTTCATTATTATTATCACTGTTATTATGATCATCATGACCATTATCATTATCATTATAATTATTATCATTATCACGGTTACAATCCCTATCAGTATTATCCTTATCAATAGTACTTATAAAAATCATTATCATTATCCTCATTAAAAGCAACAGCATTAGAAGGAGTTGTGCAAGTATAAAAAAGTAATTAAATAATTCCAAACCGGTATTGTCAAACATCTTATTAATGGAAGTCATTCGCAACAATATATTATTTCCATTTTGCTTTTTAAGACTACTAAAGATCCTTATTGCATTTTTTAGTGATCGGCACAAAAAAAAATTATTAGCATCTTATCATTTAATTCTTTATCTATTATTATTTATGATCTATTAGCATATTATCACTTCATTCCTTATGCATCGTTTTCTATAGTTTTTTTTTTTATATAGATAGTGTTGCATGAGGTTTAGCATATTTTCTTACTGTGATGATATATATCAATGTTGCAAGTTATTTTTATGCAAGTATATTGAAACTAGACACCAAGCCGCACGTGAGATGCAATAACAATCGTACTGAGAAGAAAATACATAGAGGAAAAATAATAAAAAAAAGTAAGTAAATGATAAGTAAATAAGTAAGTCAAGAAAATGCATAAAAACTAAGAAAAGTAAGAAGCAAGTTATGGAAATTATTGTACGTGTGTTTTGCAAGTTGAATTTAATTGCTAATTTTACTAGACGTTAAAGTAGATGGATTAATTAATGTGCGAATTAATTAACAAAACCGGTAGCTTGTCAGGAGACGCAAGAAAGTGGTATGTAAATCGAATTAATAAGATAAGTAAATTTCCATCAGTTTATACCTTATTGCAACAAGGAGTGCATTGCTCTATATCATACCAGAATATTGTTGCAGAGTAAATCATATTACACTCCTTTAGTCACGTTTTTATTCTCTTTCTTTATTTTCTTTTCTTTTTCTGATCTTAGACAAGATAACCTGACACTTGGATATAAGCTTTTCATTTAAGTATCTGTTATATGTTTAGCTATTTCTATTTTCAACATTCATGATACA
>NC_091549.1:51434928-51437428 GCF_042767895.1 Penaeus vannamei
ATCTATCTATCTATCTATCTATCTATCTCCTCCTTCCCCTTTCGTTTTCGTATTATTCGTCCCCTCTCTCTTCTCAAGTACCCCCTCTTCTGTCATTTACCCATTATCTTAATTCCCTTCCTCCCACCTATCTCCCATTCACATCTTCCTTTCGTTGATGCCTAAAGTGCCGTCTGTTTTGCTATAAAGTGTTCCACCAGTTCTCTAATGCCTTCTCCTCTGTTCGCCAGTACAGGATGTTGATTGTCTGATCTTCAATCTCTATTCAGAAAAAAAGTGTTACTTAATTGTGCCTTTACTGTTACTGTACCTTTGCCGTCACTTATAAACTATAAGGTAGCTGAGTTCACTTAGCCTTCGAAGGCAAGTAGCAGGAGTCGATCGATTCTTCGCCCGGGAGGACTTTCTTTTCCTTTTTTTTTTCTTCCTCTTCACTTCCCTTGCTCTGTGTCTGTGTCTGGGGCTCCCTCCCTCACTCCCCTTGCTCTGTGTCTGTGTCTGGGGCTCCCTTCCTCACTCCCCTTGCTCTGTGTCTGGGGCTCCCTTCCTCACTCCCCTTGCTCTGTGTCTGGGGCTCCCTTCCTCACTCCCCTTGCTCTGTGTCTGGGGCTCCCTTCCTCACTCCCCTTACTCTGTGTCCGTGTCTGGGGCTCCCTTCCTCACTCCCTTTGCTCTGTGTCCGTGTCTGGGGCTCCCTTCCTCACTCCCCTTGATCTGTGTCTGTGTCTGGGGCTCCCTTCCTCACTCCCCTTGCTCTGTGTCTGGGGCTCCCTTCCTCACTCCCCTTGCTCTGTGTCTGGGGCTCCCTTCCTCACTCCCCTTGCTCTGTGTCCGTGTCTGGGGCTCCCTTCCTCACTCCCTTTGCTCTGTGTCCGTGTCTGGGGCTCCCTTCCTCACTCCCCTTGCTCTGTGTCTGGGGCTCCCTTCCTCACTCCCCTTGCTCTGTGTCTGGGGCTCCCTTCCTCACTCCCCTTGCACTGTGTCTGTGTCTGGGGCTCCCTTCCTCACTCCCCTTGCTCTACGTCCGTGTCTGGGGCTCCCTTCCTCACTCCCCTTGCTCTGCGTCCGTGTCTGGGGCTCCCTTCCTCACTCCCCTTGCTCTGTGTCCGTGTCTGGGACTCCCTTCCTCACTTCCCTTGCTCTGCGTCCGTGTCTGGGGCTCCCTTCCTCACTTCCCTTGCTCTGCGTCCGTGTCTGGGGCTCCCTTCCTCACTCCCCTTGCTCTGTGTCTGTGTCTGGGGCTCCCTTCCTCACTCCCCTTGCTCTGTGTCCGTGTCTGGGGCTCCCTTCCTCACTCCCCTTGCTCTGTGTCCGTGTCTGGGACTCCCTTCCTCACTTCCCTTGCTCTGCGTCCGTGTCTGGGGCTCCCTTCCTCACTTCCCTTGCTCTGCGTCCGTGTCTGGGGCTCCCTTCCTCACTCCCCTTGCTCTGTGTCCGTGTCCGTGGCTCCCCCCCACCCCCTCCCTTCCTCCCCGAGCGTCTCCAGCCTGCCCTTTCTCCCGCAGATCCCGTGCCTGAGCTGAGAACCGACGACCTGCTGCGTCTCCAGGCGTTGCTGCGACAGCTGCCCAGCCTCTACCCGGTCGCGATGGGCGCCGCCCCCGCCCCCGCCCCCGCCTCCTCCTCCTCCTCCTCCGCCGAGTTCATCGGGTCGCCCTCCAAACGCCAGGTCAGTCGGTCGCAGGGGACAGCTGGCCCTTGCAGAGGTTGTGGAGATTCAGGGACGATCTCTGGGGGTTGGAGAACCATGTTTACGGGTATTCGTTCATGGTCAGGTTTTCACTCTAAAAGCAATGACTAAATTATTATTAATCTGGGTTTTTTTAATAACCATTCATTCAAAATGGTGTATTCTAGAATCAAATACTTGTAATACTCGTCGAGACCAGAAGAACATGAACTTAGAGACTTTGCGATAGAAGTTGGGGTTGATTCTGGCCACGGAGACAATTAACAACTTTTCCTCGAAGAACACTCATTGGCTTCCAGTCGCTCGAGCAAAGACGACAGCTGTTCCAGGGAGCTATTTACTGCTCCTCTTGCCTCGGGTCTCTAATGCAAAGAAAAGACTTGGACTGTATTTTTTTCCGTTTCTTTTTAAAATCCTCTAGATATTCTTTTCTGTTAAGCTTTCATTTCTAAAAAATCCTCTTTAGGTATTATAAGATTATCCCAAAGAGTTTTCACAGTATCTCCTGTACATGCTTATTGGCTGGTTACGTATTCACTGTACACTTAAGACGTGGAATATATAATCGAAAAGTTGGTCTCTGTGTTTACGGAATGGAGTTGGGAAGCTGAACGAGCGAGGAAGGGTCTAAATCGACGGAAAAAAAAGACCGTTGATTTGTGCTTGAAGAAGTCTGTGGAGGCGGCAGATAGGGGAAGTTATTTCTGAATTTGATATGCTTTACGTTGCCTCGTGTAATATTTACGTATGGTGGCATGTGTCGACATATATAGGCATACGTATAGGAGTAAATGCTTTGGTGTAGTTAGG
>NC_091549.1:51442428-51444928 GCF_042767895.1 Penaeus vannamei
CCCTTTTCCTCTCCCCTCCTTCCCTCCTCCTCCTCCTCCTCCTCCTCCTCCTCCTCCTCCTCCTCCTCCTCCTCCTCCCCATCTTCCCCTTCCCCCTCCCTCCTCCTCCCCCTCCTCCTCTTCCTCTCTCCACCCCCTCCTCCTCCTCCCCTTCCCTTCCTCCCTCCCCTTCCTCTCATCCCCCTCCTCCTCCTCCCCCTTCCTCTCTCCCCTCTTCCTCCTCTTCCTCTCTCCCCCTTTCCTCCCCTCCCCCACCTCCTTCCCCACCTCCTCCCCCTTCCTCTCTCCCCTCTCCCCCTCCTTCTCCCCTTCCTCCTCCCCCTTCCCCCTCCTCCTCCACCTCCTCCTCCTTCCTCCTCCCTCTCTCCCCCCACCTCCACCTCCCCCTTCCTCCCCCTCCACCCACCTCCTCCCCCTTCCTCCTCTTCCCCCTCCTCCTCCTCCTCCTCCTCCTCCTCCTTCCTCCCCTCCTCTCCTCCTCCACCTCTACCTCCCCCCCTTTCCTCTCTCCCCTCCACCTCCCTCCTTACCCACCTCCTCCTCCACCTCCTCCGCCTCCACTTTCCTACTCCCCCTCCTCCCCCTCCCTCTCTCCCCCTTCCTCTCATCCCCTTCCCTCATCTTCCCCCTTCCTCCGCCTCCTCCTCCCTTCCCCTTCCTCCTCCTCCTCCTCCCCTTCCCTTCCTCCTCCTCCTACTCCTCCACCCTCCACCTCCCCCCTCCTCCTCCTCCCCTTCCTCTTCCTCTCTCTCCCCCTCCCTCCCCCTCCACCTTCTCCCTCCCCCCACCTCCTCCTCCACCTCCTCCTCCCCCTTCCTCCACCTTTTCCCCCTTCCTCCACCTCTTCCCCCTTCCTCTGCCTCCTCCTCCTCCCCCTCCACCTCCTCCCCTTCCTCTCATCCCCCTCCTCCTCCCCTCCTTCCTCTCTCCCCCTTCCTCCTCCTTCCCTCCCCCTTCCCCCTTCCTCCCCACTCCCCCTCCCTCCACTCCCCCTCCCTCCCCCTCTCCTCCTCCCCCTCTTCCCTTCCCCCTCCTCCTCCTCCCCCTCCTCCTCTTCCTCTCTCCACCCCCTCCTCCTCCTCCCCTTCCCTTCCTCCTCCCCTTCCTCTCATCCCCCTCCTCCTCCCCCCTTCCTCTCTCCCCCTTCCTCCTCCTTCCTCCACTTCCTCCCCCCTCCCCCACCTCCCCCTCTTTCCCCCTTCCTTCAACTCTCCCCCTTCCTCTCTCCCCCTTCCTCCTCCTACTCCTCTCCCCCCTCCTACCCCCTTCCTCCCCCTTCCTCCACCTCCTACCCCCTTCCCCTCTCCACCTCCTCCCTTCCCCTCTCCACCTCCTCCCCCTCTTACCCCCTTCCCCTTCCTCCCCCCTTCCCCCTCCTCCCCCTTCCTCCTCCTTCCCCCGTCCTCCCCCTTCTTCTCCCCCTCTCCCCCCACCTCTCTCCCCCCTTCCCCCTTCTTCCCCCCTCCCCCTTCCTCTCTCCCCCTTCCTCCTCCTCCTCCTCCTCCTCCTCTTGCTGATGAATTTCGCTCACGCACTCGGGAGAAGCCCCACGCCGCTAATTCCAACTAATGACACCAGCTCTTTTTCCCTTTTGACGGAATATCTCTTGCTCTTTGACACACTTGATGAATATATGACGGTAAAACACGGTAATAGATGTTATCGTGTTTATCTTTTATCTTTTTTTTGTCTCTCCACAGATGAACCTTGGATCTAGGGTAAGGAGGATTCTTTTTTTTTTTTTACTTTTTTTTATTCATATTTTTTTTCTTTTTTTTTATTCATATATATATTTTTTTCTTTTTTATTCATTTATTTTTTATTTTTTTATTCATATATTTTTTTTCTTTTTTTATTCATATATATATATTTTTTCATTTTCTTCTTTTTTTTCTATTCATGTATAAGGATTTTCTTTTTTTTTATTCTTTTATTTTATTTTTGGTTATTTATCAACATTTCTTGGGTATGGCTTTTTTTGATGCAAGGAAAATCAAAATGAAGGAGGATTTAATAAATCCGATTAATCCCTTTGTTAAAATTATCATCTCTGTGAGTTTTTCTTTAAATGTCTTTGTTTTTATGTTGATTTTTATCTATCTATTAACCGTCTAGCATATAACAAACTTTACATTGAAAATTTGAAAAAAAAATTCCCTGTGATAATATAATGTTTTTTGTATATGATTAGATTATATATATATATATATATATATATATATATATATATATATATATATATATATATATATATATATGGGTATGTATGTATGTATGTATGTATGTTATTGTTATCAGTATCATCATTGTTGTTGTTATTATTATAATTATTGTCATTACTATTATCATAATTATTATTAATCTTATCCTCATCATTATCATTATCAGTATCATCATTGTCACTTTTATCATTTTCATCATCCTCATCATTATCAACATTATGGCTGTAAATATCATTATCACCATCATCATTATTGTTATTATTTTTATTATCATTGTT
>NC_091549.1:51449928-51452428 GCF_042767895.1 Penaeus vannamei
ATACACACACAGACACACACACACACACACACACACACACACACACACACACACACACACACACACTCTCTCTCTCTCTCTCTCTCTCTCTCTCTCTCTCTCTCTCTCTCTCTCTCCTCTCTCTCTCTCTCTCTCTCTCCTCATCCCTCTCTCTCTCTCTCTCTCTCTCTCTCTCTCTCTCTCTCTCTCTCTCTCTCTCTCTCTCTCTCTCTCTCTCTCTCTCTCTCTCTCTCCTCTCTCTCCCTCCCTCTCCCTCTCCCTCTCTCTTTAGTCTCTCCCTCTCTCTTTAGTCTCTCTCTCTCTCTCTCTCTCTCTCTCTCTCTCTCTCTCTCTCTCTCTCTCTCTCTCTCTCTCTCTCTCTCTCTCCTTATTTCGAAGGCGACATGATCTCTCCCCACGCACATTTCCCTCACGACGCGGAGAGGTTAATGAGGTACAAAAGAGGAGACTCATTTAGCGTAGTCCCCCATGCACGGTACAAGGCAGAGCCGCCGTTTTCTGTGCCTTTTCCCGCCTGACTGATAACATCGGTTTTCACAAGGTATTGCCTGATTTTTTTTTCTGATTTCAGATGAAGATGCGAGTGGAAAATGTATATAGATTGCGAGAGGTATTTTTTTTATTGTAAAATAGGCGTGGGAGGAGATAATGTTTTATATATATTACAAAGAACTGTGTTGCGTGGTACTTTATAAAGTCGAGTTAAACGCAGCTGGAATATTACATTTCTTTCACTCCATATTTTCTTTTTATTCATTTGATTTCTTTTTTTTTACTCCTCTTTCTACTCTCTTCAAAGCAAATTATGCATCTTTCATCTTCGTACGTCGCGAAAGATCTTTAATAATCAAATATATCTCTCTATCGCCTGATCATGTATCCCCCGCCCTTTTGATATTAATCTAGAATATCAGACGTCACACCCAGAATTAAAACTTTGATAAGAAAAGTATGCATAAAGATTAGCAGACAGCGAGACACCAAGTTTTCAAACGGCTCCTCCTCCCATAAGGGCCAATAGTCCATGTCACTGTTATGGGAGCGTCGACCTTCTCGCTCCTCGGGGTGTCGTCCCTTCATGCCGCGAGTTAACGGTTGTTTTATTAGGAAGGATTAGAGTTTTATCGAAGGATTGGAGGACCTGCTCGACATGGCGATCAGGAGGCACTGTGCTTCGGGGTGGAAGAGGAGGAGGAGGAGGAGGAAAGGGGAAGGAGAGCAGGGTGAAGGAGAAAGAGGGAGGAAAGGGGAGGGAGAGCAGGGTGGAGGAGGAAGAGGGAGGGGGAGAAGAGGGGGAGGAAGGAGGAGGGTGGAGGAGGAGATGGAGGGGAGAGGAGGGGGAGGAAGGAGGAGGTGTGGAGGAGGAGAGGAGAGGAGAGGAGGATGGAGGGGGAGAAGAGAGCAGGGGGGTGGAGAGGGAAAAGGGGAGGGGAGAGAGGGGAATAGGGAGGAAGGAGGGAGGAGAAGCAGGGTAGAGGGGGAGGAGGAGGAAAGGAGAGGGAGAGAAGGGAGGAGAGGAGGATGGAGAAGGAAGAAAAGAGGGAAGAGAGAGGTTAGGAGGGTGGAGGCGTGAGGGGGAAAGAATGGGAAAATGGAAGAAGCAGAAGGATGGGGAAGAAGGGAGAAGGAGAGAGAGAGAGAGAGACAGAGTGAGTCAAAGTCAAACAAGTTTATTTAGACAACCGAAATACACCAAAAAAAAATACAAAAAAAGAATACAAAAAAAAAATTAACAATTCGGTTGCGTGACCAAACCCACCGAGTGGAATTCCCTTTAAAACTTAGAAAGACTTTTTGGAATAATAATCACTGACATTAGTATATATCACACACAAAACAGGTGTCGAAATATTTATAAACAAGAGAGAAAACGAAGCACATAATTTCAGAAATCCCAAAAAGAAACATATTGTAAGATTATTTTCTTTAAAAAGCTAAATAATATTATGTGTATGTGGGTGAATGTGTGTGTGTATGTGTGTGAGTGTGTGTGTGTGTGTGTGTGTGTGTGTGTGTGTGTGTGTGTGTGTGTGTGTGTGTGTGTGTGTGTGTGTGTGTGTGTGTGTGTGTGTGTGTTTGTGTGTGTGTGTGTGTGTGTGTTTGTGTGTGTGTGTGTGTGTGTGTGTGTGTGTGTGTGTGTGTGTGTGTGTGTGTGTGTGTGTGTGTGTGTGCGCCCATATATACATATAAAGGCAGATAGGCAGATAAATAGATAAATAAATTAAGATATAGACAGATACATACATACATGTATATATAAATCAGTGTAGGTGGAAATACAAAGATACAGGAGCAGTTATATTTAAATTATAAATAAATAGTTATAAATAAGTTATATTTCAGTGTGTTGAAGAGAGGGAGATGGGAAGAGATGGAGGAAGCGGAGGTGGAAAGAGGAGGAGGGAGGAAGTGGGGGGGGGAGTAGGAAGATAGGAAGAGAGGGAGAAGGGGGAGATGGGAGACGAAGAAAAAGATGGGAGATGGGAAAAGGAGAAGGTAT
>NC_091549.1:51477428-51479928 GCF_042767895.1 Penaeus vannamei
GGCTAGAGGTAGCAGGTGCTATGTGATGAGGGGGGGAGAGGGGAGGAAGGAATCAGAAAGGGAGAAGTGACGAGTAACTGGAATGCTTGAAGGATATCTTATACTTAAGGAATGAACTTCAGAGAAGGCAGTATCAGAATGAACATGAATGAATTCCAGAGTGTTGGGTCACTTAAAAACATGTAACCTCCCCTCTACCCCATTTGACTTCTCATGAAAAATATTTTAGATATATCTCCCTCTCCTTTTCACTGAATTATGACAATTTTGTTTTAATATTTGACCCGATACTGATAACGGACAACATCATCTTTTCACATATACGGAATAATAAGTTTTAGAATATGTAGAATTAATACCAAATACTCTCTAGAATTTCTAGACAAAGTGCAAAGCATTGTCCACATACGCATAAGAGAGAGAAAAAAACACAAATGATAAACGACAGAGTGAACAAGAATGATTGATTATGTACTGCAATCCAATTGGATCCTTGTATGACCATGAAAATACTGATATTTTTCTTTAAAAATGCATTGACAGACTTCTCTCTCTTATTTTTTTCTTTCTCTTTCTCTCTCCTAGTATGGAGAGGCTTCCAAAAATGACAACTCTTGTCACATTTTCTTTTAGGGATTTTAAAAAGCATGATTCACTACCCATCCCAACACCTTGCATTACGTTTTCAAAATCTAAATTAATCATATCTATAACTCTCTATATCTTGACTGGTTCATATATCATTTTAAAATGTCACACTACCCATGTGCAGATGGTAACCTATAGTATTCCTGTATATGAAGACAGCTATAAATAACTTGGCTAACATCTGTTTCTAGATAAAAGCCCTTTACTAAAACTCTAGGTCATTCTCTAGATGCTATTGGTATGTTCTGTATACACATGATCACAGCCAATTGCAAATCTCGCAGACCAGATTATAACCCACTCATTGGCATCTTATGGCATCATATTTTATTTCTTTTTATTCTTCAATTTTTACTAAAGGGGAGGCATATAAGTTATGGTATACCTATTGCCAATTTATGGAAAAGGAATTTTATAACTGGATGCATTATTCTTCTTGTATCCCTTGTGCACCATCAATCTTTGGCATACAGTCCTATTCCTATTCTATTCAAATCCTTTAAAGAGAAGAAAATACATACCAAGGCAAAAGCACAAGAAAGCAATCTAGTTTCATCTCATGGTAATAATTAATTAAGAAAAATGTATATACATAATAATAATCTACTCAAATAAATATTCTCAAACAGTTTTTAATTCAATGTCATATTTTTACATTTCTACACTAAATTATTATATCTTGTGAGGGTAAACAATGTGCTTAAATAAATGAAAAAGTCACTCATAATATCGTCCTAATATCTATGCTTTTCATTCATTTTTTGTAGGATGCAAAAACAACCAATTATTATGTAGTGGTACAAATTAGAAAATTGTACATGGCAGATAACTACAACAACAAAATATAGATAATGTCCTCCTTAATTCCACAAGCACTTACTGATAATAATTTAACCAACAACACATAATGTGACTTCAGAAAGCCAGCATGGTTCAAATATGCCCAAGAAAAATAAGCGTTTAACTTGTGGCCTTAGCCCTTAAAAAGATATAATAACTGGAAAATCAAAACCTTTTTTGGCATCCAAAGAGTTCTGACAAGCTATGACAGACATAAAAGGGATTATGACTGCACCATCTACTGATATTTTTCTTTAAAAATACACTTTACTTTATCCTTCCTTTGGTAAGATTTCTTTCATTATAATATGTGTATAATAATACACCTCATAATAGTAATAAATGTATCAAGACTGGTTGAACCTGTAACACTTCATCTATTATACTCAGAATACAAAGGTTCTTAAAAGTTCTGACTAGAATAACTCTTATAGGACAAATAATTCTATGAGCATTATTACCAATATATTCTAAGTTCTTTTAACATCAAATATATTGATATTCTGAACTGGAAGCTCAATAGCAACCTAACTTACCTAACCTATATAAGGTTTTCAAGCTTAAGACATAAATATAATAATCTCCTTTTACTTTTACTCTCTCAAGTTAATATGATTCAAAGCGCTGAATGAGAAACCGCAATAACTGAGCTTTGATTAAATATCACTTACCCAGCATTCATCCCAAATTGTGCAATTAAAAGTTTCATCAACATAATATCATCGTTTATCTTAATTACCAAGTAATCTCTCATATGCTCTATTGTTCTTGACACAATGATAAGAATATATCAAAGATATCAACACAATATCAGTGTAAATAACCACATTACAGTCACAGCAACATGTATAAAATACATTGTATTGAAGGGTTCATTTACAATACGTGAATGTGTATGTGTGGACAATATATAAATATATGTGAATGCTGGTGTGGGGTATGCATGTGTATATGCATCACTTTATGAAAAATAACATTTGCATCAAGTTTAGGTTGGAAATAGTGAAAATAA
>NC_091549.1:51482428-51487428 GCF_042767895.1 Penaeus vannamei
AGGTGTACCCTGGACTCCTGAAACTCGCAGATGGATGATCATCTGTGGTGTCAGCTGCAGTTCAAAGACCATGCTGCCTCCACAGTGTTGGCACTTGGTTGCCACATCACTGGCTCCTGGGGGACGCAACCAGAGCGGGGACGCACCTTCCTCTCGACAATACCTGATGCAAATAAAATGGGGTTGTATAAAAGGATGGGTCTTCCTTATGAAACTTTTGTTTTATACTCAACATTACGAGAGGCAGCCTATCTAATACAAAGTACCTACCATCTTATTAAATATATACTAGAGTAAATAATATAAAACAATGGCATCTTAAACAAGATGAAATTTATATCTGCTTTGTCATAAGGCATTAACCCATGCTTCTTAGTAACTTCCCAAGGCATTAAAGCATTAGAGAGGGATAAAATAAGATGCAGTAGGTGGAGATGGAGGAGGATATCTAGAAACATATGCCAGCCTGTTAATATAGTCAGACCTGCTCATTAGTGTACAATTAAATACCAACAAGGATAACAGCTAAAATAATACTTCCCTT
Organism: Penaeus vannamei; assembly: GCF_042767895.1. Classification (NCBI taxonomy): domain Eukaryota; kingdom Metazoa; phylum Arthropoda; class Malacostraca; order Decapoda; family Penaeidae; genus Penaeus; species Penaeus vannamei. The sequence continues at coordinate 51,482,973 of NC_091549.1, forward strand.
TATCCAGACAGAAGTACTTGCAATAAAATGCTCTAATAACACACTCTTTTACTTTTGCCACAGAATTAAACACTCAAAATACATCCATCAGATAATCCTTCCATATGTCAAAATCAATCTCACTATACATACTTGAAGGCAAGAATGCAATTTAAAGCCATAACTATCACTCAGAATATTGAAGCAATGTCCACAAAATCACAACCTCAAAAAATATATAACCTGTCCTCCTACCTCATCACTTGCTGTGGACTGCGCGAGATCCTTTTTTTGAACTTGTGAAGTAGTACATCTCCATGGATGGCTACATCCTTCTCGTAAACACCATCTCCCTTCCCCTCACCTCCGCCTGCATTTTCCTGGAGATAGTTAGAGTTTGTGGATCACGGGTTTGACTTTAACAAAAATATTGAATTAGTAGCTATCTTGAAATAGTTATTACGTATTATTAAAATATGCATAAAGTATTATCAAAATATCTATCCAGTATTACCAAAACATTGATAAAGTGTCATCAAAATATCTATAAGGTATTAGCAATATATCTACAAAGTATTTTCAAAACATCTATAAAGTATCAAAATATCTATAAAATATCATCAAAACATCTAAAAACTATCATCAAAATATCTATAAAGTATTATCAAAATATCTACAAAGTATTTTCAAAATATCTATAAAGCATCAAAATATAAAATATCATCAAAATGTATATTATTTATTATCATATATCTGATCATCTAATACAGTAAACTAGGTGTAAGAAGGAAACAGTGAGGAGGAAGGAGACAGAGAAAATTTAAAAAAAGAGGAAATACAATGAAGCATATTCATGTTGAGAAATGTAGAAAATGTATGAATGAGAATGAATATCTTCACAATACAACAGATGTCTTTGGCCAGTTTCGAATATATCTTTGTCAGAAATACATATGAAACCGGTCAAAGACATCTCCTGTATTGTGAAGATATTCATTCTCATTCAAACTTTTTCTACAAAAGAGGAAATACATTGGGAGAAATTAAATATTTCTGAAGAAGACTTCAACAAAAATTAACAAAGAAATGGACATGCAGTATGAGTAGTCATATAACTTGAATTCAGCTCTAATAAAAAAATTCAAGTATTACCTCCTCTCTGAAGTCATGTCCTGTGCTATGAGTGTAGCGCACCAACAGTTCTCTCTCATGGTCTGTAAATGATACATCTTCTGGTGGTTCTATTTCACTTGACAGGAAGTAGGGAATGAAAGTCACATCTGCATTGGCATCTATCTGGGCTGCTTCCTATTAACATAGAGACAGAAAAAATGTTATAACAGATATATAAGGGACAAGAATAAAATCATGATAACCTCAAAAAAAAAATTATGATTAACTTCAGAATGTTGATACCTGGGTTATACTAAAAAAAAAAATCTTATATTTAGTCTGGATATCTGCCTGTCTTCATTATTTTCATCTATCCATTTACCAAGTACCTTCCTATAACTACACTCATCTGCTCATCATTCACCATCTTCCATCAACTCATTCACTAATCCACCCATCTGTACAATCATGCTCAACCCCCCCTTCCTCCTACCTTTACTCATCCACAATCCCTAATGCAAGCCTTCAAACTTACCTGGAACAGAGCTGGGATGTCAGTCGTCGGTTGCTCGGGTGTGTCCACTGCAATCATGTCCTCTTCGGAGCCTTCAATCACAGCCGAAGCCTCTACTCCTTCTCCACCACACCCAACAATACCCACAGCACCACACAGGGCCTCATTAGCATTGGCATCCCCCTGAGAGCAAGAGCGAGTTGCTATATTTCCTTTAAGTGGTAATGTTTTATAAAAATCCTTGTGGGTATATATGATTTGCAGATTTAAAGGTTATGAACAATTACCAGTATCTGTAGCAAATAAACTGAGAGTGGGTAAAAAAATACATATATGCATCATATATGGACATGGATGACATGGATATCTTGCCAAGACTAAAACTGGCCAAGGGATGGGTGGATCTCCTTGTCATGGAAAAAAATTTGATTGATAGGCAGTTTACTGAAATGTATTGTCATGAGCAAATGGTGAGACTGACCATGCAGGCCTTCATGAAAAGGGGGAAGTTCATGAGCTCTTATAGGATTTTCACCATTCCACAAGGGTGAAGTTTACCAGCCATCAATCATGCCTGTTATTTGTAGTTACTACTTTTGTAAAGAGTGTAAACTACCTGGCAAGAAAATATGGTTTGCCAAACAAAAAGAGTTATCATCATCTTGATACAGCATAACAAATGAAAAATACAGACCTTGGAAAATGGAAAAACAGCAAAAATGGAATGTCAGCATTGCAAAGGGAAGCAAGGAGTCTTTATAATGCATGTGAGTGTTTTGTAGGCCAAGCCTCCAAGTTGGGCGTCTTCACCCAAGGATGCCTAAAGACAAGATATCTCTGTCACCTGGATCAAATGAATTAAGAATACCATTATATCAATTTGATATCATACCTCGATAATGTTCAGCTTACTCTCCATGCTCTGCGCAACCTCGGTGATTGATGATGTGTTGGAGTTCATGTTATTTAGGTTGCTCATGCCATCAGGCTTCTTGGCCATATTGTCCAGGTACAGCTGCGATGATGAGGCGAAGTTATAGTTGTCCGCGTTGCCATTGCCATCATTGTCATTACTACCCCAGTCATCGTCATCCTCAAACCAAGTCTCCCCTCCCGCTGACTGGGGGGGAACAGCCTTGGTGCTAGGGAGGGACGTCTTGGATGAAGTGGGATCTGGGATCTGGCTTCTTAGACAGGTCCAGCTGGAGGTACGACGGAGGAATTAAGAGGGGTGGAGGAAGGGAAGAACTGCAAAATTATATCTAAAGGGAATTAAATAATGTTTGAATGGGACCGAATAATTGTGAACTAAAAATAAGAATGTTATATAAACTGTTGAGTACTGAAGTGAGTAATGAGTGTGGGTATGAATGAAATATGATATAGGAAATCAATTACCCTCAGTGAGAATTTTTACATAAATATCTGATAAAAATATGGTACGGCCTTGTTCAGTATACCTCAAAAGCAAGCCACCATTTTAATGAAAATACAATTATGAAAATAATTTCATAACTGGATAGTAAAAATTACCAAAATCTATCAGTGTGCATAATATTTCCCATGAATAAAAAACGTATGTATAAAGTATATATATCTATGTATGACTTAGATATCTTTTTAGTTATATAAATAAATATGAACAATATCAATCATTCTAAAACATACAAAAATTGTCAACCAAATTTTCACAAAACCATGGGCAAACTCCTACCTATGGGGACGGTTCCAGCACTCCTGCGTAACACAAGCAAAGATGAAGAGTGTGCGATGGTATGGGCTCCCTTCCAACGGGCAATAGATTTGAATCACTAAAGACTGTCTTCTCCCACATCTCTTGCATATTGGAATTGACGAACCACTTATACACCAATCCTATAAAAAGAGGAACAACTGCTGACTGGCTTTCCTTATAGATATAATATAATAAATAACTATATGCTACCAAATTGACCTTAACCACAAGCCGCCTGGCATGGCATGTACGCACATGCCATTGCCCATTGTGTATGTTGAATTTATAAATTGTTTTTACATATAGATGGCTCCACAAGGTTTTCTAATATTTAATACTGCTGTTAGTATGTCAGTAACAATATAGTAACTATGATGTTTATAACAAAAATAACAGTGTCAATATTGATAGCATTAATTTAAAAAAAACATTTTCCGCTTTTTCAAGGAAAAGTGAGGTCGCAAGATCTACTAATTGACTCCTTTGTGGCTAAGCATTGGCAGACCCATCTATGTGCAGAAACATTTAACTAAGCATTGCCAAAGGGAACGCACCATTTTCCCATCGACATTGGGTTAATATGAGTAATGGGTTCCTTCACTGTCTTCATACAATTTTAGAGCTATCTTTAAAAGAATCATATATAAATATTCCACATACACTGTGTGAAAACATCCTTTTCACTTATAACTGTGTCTATTTGTGGTAGATAAACAATAATTAACACTTGTTTTAGTGCAAAATGTGACTTACTTGCATGTCCAGGAGAGTTTTTTTCCAATGCTAATACTATTTACTAAAACCAAGGAAAAGGCTAAACAGGTATATATATATATATATATATATATATATATATATATATATATATATATATATATATATATATATATATATATATATATATATACATATATATATATATATATATATATATATAAATGTGTATAGATAGATACATATATAGTTAGATAGGTATGAATATATAGATATAGATATAGATATATAGATATAAATTTACACATTTGATAATGTATGAATATATACATGTATATTCATTTGTACATATATATAAATATATATATATATATATATATATATATATATATATATATATA
>NC_091549.1:51494928-51499928 GCF_042767895.1 Penaeus vannamei
ATTATCAAGTTTTTATCAAAAAGGAATCAGTGGCGTTATCTATATTGATATTATCGTCTTTATCAGAACTATCATTTTGTCATCTTGGATTTTGCTTTCGAATCCATTGGAATACCTTATTATATTTTTTTTCAGCTATTTTGTAATATACTGTCAAATAATTTTTTTTTAAATTGTCTTTTCTTTGACGTTCTCTTCGTCATTTAATACATTTGTTGTGTTATAAACATTAATTGTTACTAAATACAAGGCTATAAGAGCGATAATGCATTTGTAATGTTTCCGTGTCATACTGCAAGGCGGTGTACCTCCTCCTAAATATAGTTCCCGGTGACCTAAAAATACAAGAAAGAGCACGGGCGTAGTCTGCTCCATATCTCTGCAAAATTATGGCTCTTTCGGGTATCATTTTTAGCTGGGTGTCTCTCTGCACACGTGGCCCTAAAATTGGCTTGTCTGAGAGCGGTTTGCTTTTAGAGTGATATTTTTATCGTATTTTTCTCTCCCTCCTTTAAAGGTGTGCAAGCGTTCGCACTAAACATCTATCACCTTTAATTCCCTTTCTTTGTAAATGTTATAAGCCATGAGTAAAATAGATCCCATGCTTCTATCGCATTCAATCCGAAAGAAAACGAGAACAGCCACGGGCGGATTCAAGCGCGTTCATCTTCTCGAGACAGTTAGACGAACGATGTGACAACACGAACGCCAACGAGGCCGGGAGACTGACGCAAGGAGACCACCTTTCCCGCATCAATTTTCACGTGTCAACCTTGCTCTCTCACGCCATGGATGCATTTTTTTAGGGTTCTGTTTTATTGCGAAATTGTTTATTGGGTCGAGGCACGGAAAATGAACGCTTGGTGTCTGTGTGGCGTCGATTAATTCAATTGTGTATGGATGTATTTATATTTTCGCACACGCGGGGGGGGGGGGGATCCTGCATTGCCATCATAAATATGATAAATAAACGTCTTAGATTAAGTTCGATATTTGTACTTACGCACGCGCGCACACACACACACACACACACACACACACACACACACACACACACACACACACACACACACACACACACACACACACACACACACACACACACTCACACACACAATTTTTTACATCTGTCTATTAATGTGTGTATGTTTAAGCTTATGTGTTAAATATTCATTGGCTTCTGCACAGTGTGGGCGTGTCCGCATCCGATCCTTGCTAGCCCCGCCCATGTCGATAATACTGATTTGAATTAAAACTAGAAAACCGATTTACCACAATCATATCTTAAGAATAACTACATGACCTGATTTTTTAAATGTCTTTTTCCAATGCTTGAACACGTGCATTATAGTAATTATTTATGTTTTAACGTGTGCATTATAGTAATTATTTATGTTTCATTACTCAGTTTGTTCATCCTTGAAATTAGTTCGAATAGAAATAACAATTTTTACTCAAACATAATACTCAAATATTTCCTTCCACATCACAGCTTCATACTTTACACGCAGCACATACATACAAGTATTACAAACAAGACAAAAAAATATATTCACAAACATGACCTCCATTTGTACCCCAAAGCACAATCAAATACTAATAGTGTTTAGGCTTCGAATCACACTGCACTGATTCAGACTCATGTAGGATTCGGAGCATGTTCCCGTACTTTATTGATCCTCTTATGCGGTATCACAGCCACTATTGTTATCCTAGCGTCCCTGTGTCCACTCTTACGTGTTTAGAAATCCATCAAGTCAAGTAGGGAAAGACTTGAATTAATTGTTGATGAATTGTCTAGGAAATATATCACAATGAATTACATCATTATCATTATTTTTTTATTAATCATTATTATTTTTATTTCTATTTTATTCTTTTTAATTATTTTATTTTATTATTATTATTTTTTTTTTGGGGGGGTGTATTGGTTTCATGATTAGCGATACCAGTTCTTGTATCTGCGATAAGTGCGCTTTGTGTAATTCTTCTAGTTTTCACTTATCTGTGACTCCCATTGCATTGTCTTGTTCTCTCGTTATACAGCGTCAACACCTCATTCTTTATCTTGATATCAAATGCCGGTTTTATGAGAACTAACGTGTCAATAATCAATGAACATTAAAAACTGCTTAAGATTTTGATTCTCCCATTGTCTTTCTTTTTCTCTTCATGATTATTTTTTTCTCTCTCTTTCACGTGCTCTAAGCCATTCTCGTATGGGCTGTCATCACCCTTTTCATTATCCATTTCATTTCCTCCTTCTCGCCTCCTATTTTACCTTCCTCATCTTTACTTTTTACTCCCTTCTAAAAATCAACACTCAACTCACTTCAACACACGTCAGAAGGACAAGGCCACCACATTTCCATGCTCTTCGTCGGTAGCAACATCGTACCCTTAGTTACCCCCATCCCATCCCCCTTTACCCAACAAACCAACTTAAAACCCGAGTTCTTCCTCACAACCATAGAGAATTTAACAGGACTGCCTATGGAATTATCGACTCGGATCATCCCCAATCACCTAACGTAAATTTCTGTAGAGGTATCAGGATTTTCTTGGTCTCAGCAACATCGCAGACGGAGGCAACCTTCGCCCCGCTTCGACCTTAATAATCATGCGAATCACACCCCCAACCTTGCTCACCACGTTGCGAAACATCTCGGCCAGCGTGTCATGAAACTCTAGTTCTTCAGGACCCTCGTGAAGCTTTCCCTCCCTCACAAAGGTCTGATTACAAAATGAGAATAAAACAGCATAATGGGACCCTTCAGCAGAAGGCGGAATTACTCGTTAACAGGACTAAATGTGATTGTTCGAATGTTTACCTCATCCGACTGTCTCCATTTCTCTCGGGGGACCGCAAGACACGACCCTACGCATCCATCTCTTTATGTCCTTGAAACAAGTATTCTACGGTCAACTCCTGTCTGTTTGTGAGACCCTTTGTAGACGTTATAACACCGTCCATTAAGCACTTAGGAGACGACGGCAGAATACGCTCGCATGGCACATGGCAATGGAACCAATTGACTCCCTTGAGGCCCTCCTTGCCTTCGCGTTCCTCGCTGTCCATCTCCAGCGCCTACGGCCTCTATTTCTAAACCTATATAAGTAAACAAACACAATGTATGTATATATATATATATATATATATATATATATATATATATATATATATATTACACACACACACACATATACATATATATATACATATATATATGTACATATATGTATATATATATATATATATATATATATATATATATATATATATATATATGCACATACACGTATGTGTGTGTGAAAACATATACAGCCTATATATATATAGACCTATACAAATAATGAAACTTAATGTGTATGTGTGTGTGTGTGTGTGTGTGTGTGTGTGTGTGTGTGTGTGTGTGTGTGTGTGTATGTATGTATGTATGTATGTATGTATGTATGTATGTATATATATGTATATGTATACATATATATACACACATATCCATATATGTATATATATATATATATATATATATATATATATATATATATGCATGTACACACACACACACACACACACACACACACACACACACACACACACATATATATATATATATATATATATATATATTTATATGTGTGTGTGTGTGTGTGTGTACATATATATATACACATATTTATTTATGTACAAACATATGTGTACAAACGGATACACGCGTATGTGTCTGCACACATATAAACAAAAGTGAGCACTATGTTGTTGGCACGGCTACCTGGCTCGGGGTATATAAAGTAGTGGGTACATGGCTTACTGCCCGAGCTTGCACGTGTCATCTGCTACCTGACTGCAAAAAGGGCGAGAAAAAATGAGGGGAAGTGGAAGTAGAAACGATAAAATTGTAGGTGGGGAAAGAACTGGTTGTAAGGAAGAGAAAAAAAAAGGGAAGACAAAGAAAGCGAGGTAACGTGGAGATAAAGAGATGGATGGGTAGATTGATAAAGAGAACGAGAGAGAGAGAGAGTGACAGACATACACAATCAGAGAGAGAGAGAGAGAGACTGGCAGACACAGACAAACAGAGAGAGAGAGTGAGAGAGAGAAAGAGAGAGACAGACAGACAGACAGACAGACAGACAGAGAGAGAGAGAGAGACAGAGAGAGACAGACAGACAGAGAGAAAGAAAGATGTACACCCTATCATCACATAGGTTTAAAAAAAACTAAGATAGAATAAAGAACGTGTAAAAAAAAACTTCCTTAAAACTGATACCGAAGTAGACTGAAATAAAATCACGAAACAAGAAGGTAGCAGAATTAAGAAAGAAACGAAGAGACCAACACACATTGACCGCCTCGAGAATCCCTGGCACCGTCTTCCTCCTAAACACGTAGCGGCCAAGGATACTGCAGAGAAATTGCTTGGGTGAGGATACATGTTTATGAATTAAATGCAATTAGTTTTCTTTTACTTATTTCTGTCTATCTTACTTATAGAAAACTTGGTAGAGAAGTGTGATGAATGGAATACTGATACGTACGTACATTCTCGTATACCTGTACGCTAATTCTGTCTAGACACACACGCATACACACACATACACACACACACACACACACACACACACACACACACACACACACACACACACACACACACACACACACACACAGACGTTTGAAGTAACAGGATTATTCAATATTCTTTAAGCTCACCATTCTTTAAACATTGTTATCTTATTTCCGTTTCAAAGTTAATGTGCTTTTAATTTCCCCCATGGAGTCTTAGATCAATATTTTCAATTTCAAATTCGCCTAAAATCTTATTCCGATGTCAGCTGACATATGGTTGTTATAATCTCTTTCGTGATACGAGAAAATACAAACCGGATATTATGATGTGCTCGTTAGGTAGGTTAACCACTAGTATTTTTGTAACAGGAAAGGGTGAGAGAAACATCTAGATTATTCTGTCTTTTCTTGAGAGGGAAGGAGATTTTAA
>NC_091549.1:51512428-51514928 GCF_042767895.1 Penaeus vannamei
ACCCGACAACCCATCGCGGCATCATGGCACCCGCCAACCCATCGCGGCAACATGGCACCCGACAACCCATCGCGGCAACATGGCACCCGACAACCCATCGCGGCAACATGGCACCCGACAACCCATCGCGGCAACATGGCACCCGACAACCCATCGCGGCAACATGGCACCCGACAACCCATCGCGGCAACATGGCACCCGCCAACCCATCGCGGCATCATGGCACCCGACAACCCATCACGTCATCATGGCACCCGCCAACCCATCGCGGCAACATGGCACCCGACAACCCATCGCGGCAACATGGCACCCGACAACCCATCATGGCAACATGGCACCCGACAACCCATCGCGGCAACATGGCACCCGCCAACCCATCGCGGCAACATGGCACCCGCCAACCCATCGCGGCAACATGGCACCCGACAACCCATCGCGGCAACATGGCACCCGCCAACCCATCACGGCAACATGGCACCCGCCAACCCATCGCGGCAACATGGCACCCGACAACCCATCACGGCAACATGGCACCCGCCAACCCATCGCGGCAACATGGCACCCGTCAACCCATCGCGGCAACATGGCACCCGACAACCCATCGCGGCAACATGGCACCCGGCATCATGGCACCCGCCAGCCCATCGCGGCAACATGGTAACCGGCATCATGGCACCCGGCAACCCATCGCGGCAACATGGCACCAACATGGCACCCGACAACCCATCGCGGCAACATGGCACCCGCCAACCCATCGCGGCAACATGGCACCCGGCATCATGGCACCCGCCAACCCATCGCGGCAACATGGCACCCGACAACACATCGCACCAACATGGCATCCGGCATCATGGCACCCGCCAACCCATCGCGGCAACATGGCACCCGGCATCATGGCACCCGCCAACCCATCGCGGCAACATGGCACCAACATGGCACCCGTTATCCCAAGGACCTCTATTGCGGCAAGAGGAGGCCAGCTCGTTACCGCAATGTCTGTGTCTGAGCCGCAGCCTCACTCCTTTATTCCTTTCCTTCGTCTCCTTCTTCGTTTCTTTATCTTCGTTGTTCTTATTCCCCCTTTTCTTCCTTTTTTTCGTCTCCTTTTTCGTTTCTATAGGTTTTTTATTTCTTATTCCCTCCTTTGTTCCTTTTCTTCGTCTCCTTTTTCGTTTCTTTAGCTTTTTTGTTCTTATTCCCTCTTTTCTTCCTTTTCTTGGTCTCTGTCTCCCTTTCGTTTCTTTATCTTCTTTATTTCTTATTCCCTCCTTTCTTCCTTTCCTTCGCCTCCATCTCCATTTCGTTTCTTTATCTTCGTTGTTCTTATTCCCTCCTTTCTTCCTTTCCTTCGCCTCCATCTCCTTTTTCGTTTCTCTCTTTTTCCCCCTTTTCGTAGCTTTCTCCAATATTTTTAATCTCTTATTTGGTCCATTCTGCTTCGTTCTCACTTTTTTCTTCTCTTTCTTTTTTATGTTCTACACAATCTGTTCCCCTCCTCTTTCTCTTCTTACCTCTCCTTCTCTTCTCTCTATATCCTCCGCCGCCGCCACTGCCTTCTCCTCCTCCTCCTCCTTGTCCTCCTACTACTATTATTCTTCCTCCTCCTCCTCCTCCCTCTCCTCCTCCACCTCCTCCTCCTCCTCCCTCTCCTCCCTCTCCTCGCCCTCCTCCTCCTCCTCCTCCCACTACACCTCCTCCTCCTCATACACTCCTCTCTTTCTTCCTCCCTCCTCCCTCTTTATCTCTTTCCTCATCTCCCTCTTTATCTCTTTCCTCATCTCCCCCTTTTTTATTGAGACAAGCGGAGGCGAAGGACGGAGGGTTGCGGTCAATGCCAGTCACGTGGTATGACGTATTACCTGCCCTCTGCCTGCGCGCCTCCTGTTACACTGACCGTCTCGCTGCTTCTGCCAAGGAGCCTAGACTTTGGGTAGCGCTGGTTTGTTGGTTGGTTGGTTGGTTAGGAGGATAAATAAAAGACTTAGGAACTGGGATTTCTGAGATTTTTTTATGAATTTGTTGGTTGGTTGTGGTTGGTTAGGAGGATAAATCGAAGGCTTGGGAACAGATTTTTATGAATTTGTTGGTTGGTTGGTTAGCTGGATTAATCGAAGACTTAGGAACAGATTTTTATGAATTGGTTGGTTGTTTTGTGAGCAGGATGACTCAAAGACTTAGGAACAGATTTTTTATGAATTTGTTGGTTGGTTGTGGTTGGTTAGGAGGATAAATCAAAGACTTAGGAACAGATTTTTTTATGAATTTGTTGGTTGGTTGGTTTGCTGGATGACTCGAAAACTTAGGAACAGAGATTTTTATGAATTTGTTGGTTGGTTGGTTAGCTGGATTAATCAAAGACTTAGGAACTGAGATTTTTATGAATTGGTTGGTTGTTTATTTAGTTAGTTTGTTGGTTGGTTTGCAGGATGACTCGAAAACTTATGAACAGATATTTTATGAATTTGATGGTTGGTTGGTTGGCAGGATGACTCAAAAACTT
>NC_091549.1:51519928-51522428 GCF_042767895.1 Penaeus vannamei
TGTGTAGGAAAGGTGATAATATGATTGAGAAAATGATGATAAAGATGAAAAAAAAGAAAAAGAATAATGATAAGAGGAGAAAGAGAGTGAGTGAAGGAGTGATAAGCGAAAGAGAGTAATAAAAGAAGAATTAAGCGATAACATTCGGATAAACTCGCGAGGAAGACGTGGATAAGAGAACAAGTGAAGGGAGAAGTGAAAGAAAAGAGAGAGAAAAAATAGAATTATCGAATAAGGGGATGAGAGGGAGAGGGATAAAGGGGAGATATAAATAAAGTAGAATTAAGGAAACTAAATATTTTTATTCGTAAAGTATGAAGATAGTGTGAAAAAATCGAAAAAAATGGAATGATGTGGGAAGTGCAAATAAATAAAGAAAGAAGAAAGAAAGTATTAAATGATCAGGAAGATGGGAATAAGAGAATGGATGATGAATGAATGGAATGAATAAACCTAAAAGAATTTTGATAATATTGTGTATAGCAATTAAAAAGTAACTCATTAGAACATCATTATCACGTCGCGAATAATTATATAATTTTTTCTTCCATTTTTCCTCTCCTCTCCCCACCTCACAAAAAAATTAAAGAGTACAAAGAGAGAGAGAGAGAGAGTGAAAGTGTGTGTGTGTGTGTGTGAGAGAGAGAGAGAGAGAGAGAGAGAGAGAGAGAGAGCATAAGAGTAAGAGAGTGAGAGTGAGTATAAAGGCGACTGATGATTATATATTTTTTCCCATTTATTATTCCCTTCCCCCCAAAAAAATCAAGAAGAGTGAAAAAAGAGAGAATAAGACATAAGAGTAAGAGAGAAGCATAGGAGAGTGAGAATGAGTATAAAGCACCAAGTAAGAGAGATCAAGAGTGAGAGTGATTATAAAGGCGATTGATGATTATATATATATATATATATATATATATATATATATATATATATATATATATATATATATATATTTTTTTTTTTTTTTTTTTTTTTTTCCTTTTTTTCAAGGAGAATAATAACAAAAGAGAGAATAAGACGTAAGAGTAAGAGAGAAGCATAGGAGAGTGAGAATGAATATAAAATCACCGAGTAAGAGAGAAGAATAAGAGTGAGAGTGAGTATAAAGACGATTGATGATTATATATATATATATATATATATATATATATATATATATATATATATATATATATATATATACGAATGTATTTTTTTTCAAGGAGAGTAAAACGTATGTATATATATACATAGATAAAGAGAGAACAGGAGAGTGAGAGTGAGTATAAAAAAAACCCGACTAAGACAGGAGAACAGGAGTGAGAGCGAATGTAAGAGCCCCCGAGTAGGCAGGGAGTAGCGAGGAGCTCCGGTCTCCGTAGTAACACACACACGTTCGGCAACAACACGGGCGGGAGAGCGAGGGCGAGAGGGCGGAGGAACGTACGTGGGCAAGGCGGCGACGATCGAAGACTCTGGAACGTTCTCGCATGTGGGGGGGGGGGGGGCGCGCTTCACGTACGCCATCGCCGCGCGCAAGGACGGGGCTGGGCTGGAGGGAAGGAGGGAGGGGGAGGTGCGGGAGGGAGGGAGGGAGGGAGGGTGGGTGGGTGGGAAGGGGGGAAGGAGGGAGGGAGGGAGGGAAGGAGGGAGGAAAACAAGAGGCAGGGAGGGAGGGAAAGGGAAAGAGGAAGGAGGGTGGAAGGGGGAGGGAGGGGAAACAAGAGGCAGGGAGGGATGGAGGGTGGGTGGGTGGGTGGGTGAGTGGGAGGGAGAGAGGGAAACAAAGAGGCAGGGGGGAGGGGGGAGGGAGGGAGGGAGGGAGGAGGGAGAGAGAGAGAGAGGGAAAGGGAAAAGCGAGGGGGGAGAGAGTAAGAGAAAGGGAGAGGAGGGAGAGAGAGAGAGAAGGGGGGGACAAGAGAAAAGAGTGAGAGAGAGAGAGGAAAAGGAGGCAAAAGGAAAAGTGAGAAGAGAGAGAGGAAGGGAGCGGGATATGGGAAGGGAAAAGTAAACCGAGAGAGGGGAGAGAGAAGGAAGCAGGAGAATGAGATGGATGGATAGAGAGAAGGGAAAAGAGAAAGGCGAGGGGAGTGAGAGTGAGAGGGAAAAGTGAGAATGGAAGTTAAAGCAAAAGGAGAGAGAGCATGGAAAATGATAGAAGAGAGAAATGGATAGAGAAAATGAGAAAATAACGAAAAAGGAGAGAAAGGGAAGCTAATAAAGAGGAAAACGAGAGAAAGGCAGATGAAAATGAACATAGAAGTAGGAGAGAATGAAAGCAAGAGAAAGAGATAGAGAAGAAGAAAGACAGAATAATAGAATAGGGGAGAGGCGAGACAAGAAAGGAAAGATACCGATAAATACTCGATAAAAATTTAGAAAAAAAGAAAATTTACGAAGGGGAAAGAAATGGTTACGAAGAAAAATAAGGATAAAGAGGCAGAGAAGCGAAACAGGGAAAGAGGATTGCGGATGTTCTAGATACAAAGAGCGGAAGATAATTAGAGGGGAGGGAAAGGAA
>NC_091549.1:51527428-51529928 GCF_042767895.1 Penaeus vannamei
CGCAGTGCCTGGAGAGACGCACACACGTGCATGTACACTCAAGCAGGCACTCACTCGCGAACTTACTTACTCACGCACGCACGAAGGAACGAAGGAATTAGAGCACTCGCTCGCGAACTCTCTCTCTCTCTCTGTCTCTCTGTCTCTTTCTCTTTCGCTCTCTCTCTCTCTGTCTCTTTCTCTTGCCTTCGTTCTCTCTCTCTCTCTCTCTCTCTCTCTCTCTCTCTCTGTCTGTCTGTCTGTTTGTCTGTCTCTCTCTCTCTCTCTCCCTCTCTCTCTCTCTCTCTCTCTCTCTCTCTCTCTCTCTCTCTCTCTCTCTGTCTGTCTGTATGTCCGTCTCTCTCTCTCTCTCTCTCTCTCTCTCTCTCTCTCTCTCTCTCTCTCTCTCTCTCTCTCTCTCTCTCTCTCTCTCTCTCTCTCTCTCTCTCTCACACACACACACACACACACACACACACACACACACACACACACACACACACACACACACACACACACACACACACACACACACACACACACACAAACAAACAAAAATACACACACACACACAACCAAAACTCGCTACACACGCATTGGCACGGCGCGGAGGGAGCAGTACGTAATTTGACTTTCGGGCGTGCTTTTAAAAAACCCGCCCACGTCAGACCGCAGTGCACGTGATGTTGTATTTACGTCATTCCACCTTATGGCTCATGCCCCCTGCACTTGCCTCGAACCATGTACACCCCCTACCTCTTGCTATTGCTTCTTACTCCTTACTCCCTGCTCTTGTCTCTCCCTTACTACCCCCTTACCCCCTGCTCTTTGTCTCCCTACCTACTCCCTTACTCCCTGCACTTGCCTCGAACCATGTACACCCCCTACCTCTTGCTGTTGCTTCTCCATCCCTACTCCTTCTTACTCCCTGTTCTTGTGTCTTCCTTCTTACCCCCTACCTCATGTCATTGCTTTTCGCCCTCCCCCCCTCCTCTTGCTATTGCTTCTCCCTCTCTGCTCCCTCTTACTCTCTGTTCTTTTCTCTCCCTTCTTACCCCTTACCCCCTGCTCTTGTCTCTCCCTACCTACTCCCTTACTCCCTGTTCTTGTCTCGAACCATGGACACCCTACCTCTTGCTATTGCTTTTCCCTTCCTACCCTCCTTACTCCCTGCTCTTGTCTCGACCCATGTACCCCCTGCTTCTTGCTTCTCCCTCCCTACTCCCTGTTCTTGTCTCTTCCTTCTTACCCCCTACCTCTTGCCCTGGCTTCTCCCCCTACTCCCTCTTACTCCCTGCTCTTGCCTCGAATCATGGACCCCCTACCTCTTGCCATGGGCTCTCCCCCTACCCCCCTCCCCCTGCACTTGCCTCGAACCATGTACACCCCCTACCTCTTGCTGTTGCTTCTCCATCCCTACTCCTTCTTACTCCCTGTTCTTGTGTCTCCCTTCTTACCCCCTACTTCTTGTCATGGGCTCTCCCCCTCCCCCCTCCCCCTGCACTTGCCTCGAATCATGTACACCCCCTACCTCTTGCTATTGCTTCTCCCTTCCTACCTCCTACTTATTGCCATTGCCTCTCCCTCCCTACCCCCTTACCCGCTGCTCTTGTCTCTCCCTTCCTACTCCCTTACCCGCTGCTCTTATTTCTCCCTTCCTACCCCCTACCTCTTGCCCTGGCTTCTCCCTTCCTACCCCCTACCTCTTGCCATTGCTTCTCCCTCCCTACTCCCTGCTCTTGTCTCTCCCTTCCTACCCCCTACTTCTTCCCCTGGGCTCTCCCTCCCTACCCCCTTCCCCCTGGCCTTGTCTCGACCCATGTACCCGCTACCTCTTGCCATTGCTTCTCCATCCCTACTCCTTCTTACTCCCTGTTCTTGTGTCTCCCTTCTTACCCCCTACTTCTTGTCATGGGCTCTCCCCCTCCCCCCTCCCCCTGCACTTGCCTCGAATCATGTACACCCCCTACCTCTTGCTATTGCTTCTCCCTCCCTACCCTCCTTACCTCCTGCTTTTGTCTCTCCCTTACTACCCCCTTACCCCTGTTCTTGTCTCTCCTTTCCTACCCCCTACATCTTGCCCTGGGCTCTCCCCCTACCCCCTTCCCCCTGCTCTTGTCTCTCCCTTCCTACCCCCTACTTCTTGCCCTGGCTTCTCCCCCTACCCCCTTCCCCCTGCCCTTGTCTCCTCCTCCCCCTCCTGCCTACTTACCCCTTTCCCCCTCATGCCTCTTCTCCTCCTCCTCCCCTCTCCGTCTTTTCGCCTTCCCTCTCTCCCCGTGTCTCCCCTCCCACCCACCGTGGTGTCTTCCTCTCCATATCTCCGTCCTTACCCCCCTCCTCTTTCCTCCTATTCCCCTCCCTTTTTTTGTCTACTCATACTATCTCTCCTCTTTTCCTCCCCCTCCCAACTCCTCTTCCCTTCCCTCCCCCAACTCTACTTTCTAACTCTCCCTAATCGCCTTTACCCCCTTATCTCACCCCCACCTCCCTTCTATTCCCCTCTCCCTCTCTCAACTCC
>NC_091549.1:51534928-51539928 GCF_042767895.1 Penaeus vannamei
CACCTCCCATCATTTCTTTCTTCTGTCCTCTCCTCTTTTGTTTTTGTTTTTGTTTCCTTTCACATCTGTCATCATTTATTTCTTCTGTCCTCTCCTCTTTTGTTTTTGTTTTTCTTTCCTCTCCCCAATCCCATCATTCTTTTCTTCTGTCCTCTCCTCTGTTTTTATTTTTTTTATTTCTCTCCTCTCCCCTCGTTTCCTCTTCAACCTCTCCCTTCCTCCACTACACTCCTCTCCCTTATCCTTTTATCTCGCGTTTCCTATCATCCCCTCCACACTTCCCCTCTCCCACCTCCTCTTCTCTCCATTCTTTTCCCTCTTTATCGTCCCTCTCCCACCTCCTCTTCTCTCCATTCTTTCCCCTCTTTATTGTCCCTCTCCCACCTCCTCTTCTCTCCATTCTTTCCCCCTCTTTATCGCCCCTCTCCCACCTCCTCTTCTCTCCATTCTTTCCCCTCTTTATCGTCCCTCTCCCACCTCCTCTTCTCTCCATTCTTTCCCCTCTTTATTGTCCCTCTCCCACCTCCTCTCCTCTCCATTCTTTCCCCCTCTTTATCGCCCCTCTCCCACCTCCTCTTCTCTCCATTCTTTCCCCCTCTTTATCGTCCCTCTCCCACCTCCTCTTCTCTCCATTCTTTCCCCCTCTTTATCGTCCCTCTCCCACCTCCTCTTCTCTCCATTCTTTTCCCTCTTTATCGTCCCTCTCCCACCTCCTCTTCTCTCCATTCTTTCCCCTCTTTATTGTCCCTCTCCCACCTCCTCTTCTCTCCATTCTTTCCCCCTCTTTATCGCCCCTCTCCCACCTCCTCTTCTCTCCATTCTTTCCCCCTCTTTATCGTCCCTCTCCCACCTCCTCTTCTCTCCATTCTTTCCCCCTCTTTATTGTCCCTCTCCCACCTCCTCTTGTCTCCATTCTTTCCCCTCTTTATCGTCCCTCTCCCACCTCCTCTTCTCTCCATTCTTTCCCCTCTTTATCGTCCCTCTCCCACCTCCTCTTCTCTCCATTCTTTCCCCTCTTTATCGTCTCTCTCCCACCTCCTCTTCTCCCCATTCTTTCCCCCCTCTTTATCGTCCCTCTCCCACCTCCTCTTCTCCCCATTCTTTTCACCCTCTTTATCGTCCCTTTCCACCTCCTCTTCTCTCCATTCTTTCCCCCTCTTTATCGCCCCTCTCCCACCTCCTCTTCTCTCCATTCTTTCCCCCTCTTTATCGTCCCTCTTCTTCTCCTCTTCTCCCCATTCTTTCCCCCTCTTTATCGTCCCTCTCCCACCTCCTCTTCTCTCCATTCTTTCCCCCTCTTTATCGTCCCTCTCCCACCTCCTCTTCTCTCCATTCTTTCCCCCTCTTTATCGCCCCTCTCCCACCTCCTCTTCTCTCCATTCTTTCCCCCTCTTTATCGCCCCTCTCCCACCTCCTCTTCTCTCCATTCTTTCCCCCTCTTTATCGTCCCTCTTCTTCTCCTCTTCTCCCCATTCTTTCCCCCTCTTTATCGCCCCTCTCCCACCTCCTCTTCTCCCCATTCTTTCCCTTTTTTATCGTCCCTCTCCTACCTCCTCTTCTCCCCATTCTTTTCTCCCTCTTTATCGTCCCTCCTCTCCTCCTCCTCCTCCTCTCCTCCTCCTCCTCCTCCTCCTCCTCCTCCTCCTCCTCCTCCTCCTCCTCCTCCTCCTCCTTCTCCTCCTCCTCCTCCTCCTCTTCAAAAGGCACGCTGACCCATAATTTTCTCGAACAAGGCAGTTGAATGCTAAAGGGAGAGCGAAGGAGTGTGCAGCATGTGTTACTGTGCCTCCGTTTGGGTATGGTTGGAGTGGGTGCAGTAGGGTGGGTTGTGCAGCGGCGGGGAAGGGGGGGGGGGAGCTAAGGATAGTGAGGGAGAAGTAGGATATATATATATATATATATATATATATATATATATATATATATATATATATATATATATGTAAGTATGTATGTATGTATGTATAAAAATGTGTGTGTGGGAGAGAGAGAGAAAGAGAGAGAGAGAGAGAGAGAGAGAGAGAGAGAGAGAGAGAGAGAGAGAGAGAGAGAGAGAGAGAGAGAGAGAGTGTGTGTGTGTGTGTGTGTGTGTGTGTGTGTGTGTGTGTGTGTGTGTGTGTGTGTGTGTGTGTGTGTGTGTGTGTGTGTGTGTGTGTGTGTGTGTATGTGTGTCCACGTGTGTGTGTGTCCACGTGTGTGTGTGTGTGTGATAGATAGATAGATAGGTAGAGAGAGAGAGAGACAGAGACAGAGACAGAGACAGAGACAGAGACAGAGACAGAGAGAGAGCAATAGAGCAATAGAGCAATAGAGCGATAAGGAAAGGCGCATACCCGCCAGTGTAACTTCCACGGGAGGAGAACTGTAAGTGTTGGCAGCGGCGGAGGGCAGTCAGCATAAACATCCGTGCTCCCTAAGGGTCCATTTCAGGAAAGCCCTCACCCTGGCGAGATCAGCGCTGCAGTTACTCGGACAGACGCCTTTTGATATACCATTTATCCTTGCTCTGTCTGCGTGTGCCTTGTGGGGGAGGAGGAGGAATAGTGGCTTGCGGTGCCTTGTTTGGCTCGGTGGCTTGTTTGGCTTGGTGGCTTGCAGTGCCTTGTTTGGGTTAGTGGCTTGTAGTGCCTTGTTTGGCTCGGTGGCTTGCAGTGCCTTGTTTGGCTTGGTGGCTTGCAGTGCCTTTTTTTTGGCTTGGTGGCTTGCAGTGCCTTGTTTGGCTTGGTGGCTTGCAGTGCCTTGTTTTGGCTCGGTGGCTTGCGTGCCTTCTCTGGCTTGGTGGCTTGCAGTGCCTTGTTTGGCTTGGTGGCTTGCAGTGCCTTGTTTGGCTTGGTGGCTTGCGTGCCTTCTTTGGTTTAGTGGCTTGCGTCCCTTGTTTAGTTTTGGGCGTAGGCGCTCGGCAGGCAGTTCCCAGACTGAGTCACAGCGTGTAAGCTTTAAGGTCGAAGGTTACGGCATAGGTGCGTTCCCCTCCGCCTCTATTAGCATAATGCTTCCCACAGTATCATATTTTGCTCATGATAACGTAAACAAGCAAGACTATTTTTAAAACCCAGTCGCCCCTTCATGTAGGTTGTTTACATGATATAGGCCTGCATATTCTTGCGATGAGATCTCCTTATTTGGTCCGGGGTGTTCCATCCTCGTCAGTGAAGGTGATGTAACTACATTATTGATATTATTGCAGTGTGAATGGGCCTGCGAACGAGGCAGATTTCCTTATGTAATCCATTCTTTCTTTCTATCAGAGGTTTTATTCACTACAATTTTCAGAAATATTCCTCTTAGGGAAAAAAATTATAGATAAATTTAAAAATCTGTGTTTTAAGCTGCCTAACAGGTGTTCATGCTACGTATCATGTCACAGGGAAGAATACTTTTAGCATCGTCTCATACTTTTTCCATACTATCTCGCAGGTATGTCACTCGCCTTTGAGTATGAAAAACGAAGAGATGTATGTCTTTTCCTTTTCTAATTAACCGTTCTCTGTCTATCTCTTATTGTCTGTACCATGTACCGTATTTTCTCATTGGATTGTTTCTGTGACCCAGTTCAAGTTCTTTTCTCATGTTGGTAGATTCTCCCGTTCCAGAAATTTTGCTCGTCGTGTTGGCTTAATATTCCTGCATTATTTTTTTGTGTGTGATTGATTTCATTATGGAGATCCATTCCCCTTTCGAGAAATTGCCTTTTCTTAACCTGTTCTCCTCTCCCAAAATTTTTGAACATAGACTTCCTCTTTTGCCGTATCGCAGTGTTTCTATATTTTGTTCAGTTATAGAAACCTCTTTCCCTTTCTTTCAGTCACGTCTTATAGAGAACTCTTTCCCCTTTCAATCACATCTTATAGAGACCTCTTTCCCCTTCCAATCACATCATAAAGAGACCGCTTTCCCCTTCCAATCACATCATAAAGAGACCGCTTTCCCCTTCCAATCACGTCCTATAGACTCTTTCCCCTTCCAATCACATCTCCCTTCGAACACACTTCATCCGATCTCCATCATGTTTCCAACCCCCCTCTAAACCCCCTCTAACCCCTTTCCCCCCTTCCCAACAGGTGTGCCCATGCTGTACATCCTGCTGCGGTGGAAGACGCTGCTGCCCTGGTCCGAGATCACCGTCCCACTCCTGCCCTGGACTCACCTGGTGTCCACCGTGAGTCCCTGGGTCGGGTCCACCATCTACCACCTGTTCATGAACCACCGCGCCGGGGAAACCTGCTACAAGTCCCTGCTTCACCTGGACATGTTTGGCATCTGGATCACGCAGAGTTTTGGTGAGTCCTTCTTGGTTTGTTTGTTTGTTTGTTGTTGTTATAGTTAGTATTGTTGTTATCATTGTTGGTATTATTAATATTATTACTATTATTATTATATTGCCATTATCATTGTTATTATTATTATTATTATTATTATTATTATTATTATTATTATTATTATTATTATTATTTTGATTAAATTATTGCTATTATTATTATTATTATTATTATTATTATTATTATTATTATTATTATTATTATTATTATTATTATTATTATTATTATAGTATTGTTATTATTATTATTATTATTATTGTTATTATTATTGTTATTATTATTATCATCATCATCATCATCATCATCATCATCATCATCATCATCATCATCATCATTATTATCATTGTTGTATCTTTTCTTTTCTTTTTTGATGGTAGGTTGATGATAAAGCAACAACAACAACAGTAATAAAAAAGTAATGACAAAGAGATTGCGATACTGATATTGATTGATCATGGCCGTGTCGGTAATAGTAGTAAAGGAAATAAGATAACAGAAATAGGCGAAAAAATGAAAGAAAAAAACAGACCAAATAAAAGTATATTGTATTTTTATTTATTTATTTATTTTATTTATTTATTTATTTTTATTATTATTTTTTTTTATTCTTTTTTTTACTGTTCAGGTTATTTTTTTTTTTCTTTTATTTTGTTCGTTCTTTTGTTAGCCATAGAAGCAAGT
>NC_091549.1:51589928-51602428 GCF_042767895.1 Penaeus vannamei
AGTAGTTTACATCAAGAATGATTAGAAGTAGGAGAAAAAGGTAAATAAAAATGCTAGATACAATAAATACTTTGTTTTCTTCACCAGCAACTGATCTGTACATTGCAGTATTTGTGTTTATAAAAGAGTGTTTTTTGAAAAGTTGGTAAAAAGAGAATAAATGATAATAATCAATATTTTAGTTTATTCCATTTGTGACAAGGATTTTTTTTTTTTGTTTAGTGTAACTAGCAGTGTGTAGTGGTGATGCAGGTATCTGAACATATCAGCAAGATTGCTAGGACAAGAACACTACTGCTGCACCACACAGCAAGTAGAAAATAGTTCATGGATGAAACATTTAAATGTGCAAGACATCAAAGGTCACATAGCACTATGGTAAAGTACTTTGGCAAAAAGGGTAAAAAAAGAGTTGATTAGGATAAAATGTGTTAAATGTCAAGCTATAGAGTTATATGATAGTATAATAAGGAAAAGGGGAAAGAGGGGTTGTAAATGAAGTAAATCAGACATTAGTAAAGGAAAGGGTAAAGGATATAGGGTGATTGGATAAAATAGTGTATCTGTGGCTGGAGAAGCTTTAGCAACATTGTTTAAGGAAAAGGTTGTTGGAGAAGTAGTATGAGAAGAATCCAGGGGATGAGATAAAAGGACTGAGGAAGGTGGTGAAGTATCAGGAAGAGTGTCAGGAGGGGAGGAATCCGGAGGGATTCAACAGAAGGGATTCATGTGTGAATCCTGGTGAGAGAGGTAAGGATAATTGGGAACGAAGAGGGAATGGTGCAGATGGAGGAGAGGATGGGGTGTGTTGGGAAAGAGTGGGAGGAAAAGGGGTAGGGGGAACTTGAGGGGGAGGAGCATGGATATCAGCAAATACTCTGAATGTAGAGGGATGAAAGGGTGAATGAGGGAACAGAACATTCTCCTGGGTCATATCTAGGAATTTTTGGATGTCTTCAAGAGTTGGGTAGGGAGGTCTGAGAAACAAAGGTGCTCTTGTGAGGAGGAGCAAGAAAAGGGGGGTGTAGGAGAGGATATGGTAGGTAAAGATGGAGTGGAATGTTTGGTTATGAAAAGGAGGGGGTGTAGGCATCAGGGAAGTGGTAGAGAATCAAGTATCTGGATTTATATTAGAAAATGAATTTTACTGGGGAATAGGGGAAGTAGAGGTAGGATGGTACAGAATAGAGGGAAGAGATACTGGGGGAAATGCAGAGTCATCTTGAGATGGGAGGGGGCAGAATGAAGGTCTGTTTTGGAATAAGTTGAGAGAAAAAAACTTGTCTAGCCTCACATACAATAAGGTCTTGTTTGAATCGTAGAACTGCTACCTTACATTCAAGTTTATAAGCAGGGTAACTCCAATAAAGTTTAATGTTTGAAACAAATAAATGTGCAAGAAATCAAAGGTCATATAGCACTATGGTAAAGTATTGTGTCAGAAAGGATAAAGAGTTAAAGATTAGGATAAAATGTGTTAGATGTCTAAGATTAGAGAAAGTTATAGGGTAGTATGATAGTGAAAAGGGAAAGAGGGGAGTAAGTGAACTAGAGCAGAGATTAGTAGAAAGGGGAGGGTTAAGAGGGTAGGGCGATTGAGTGAATTACAGTGTATCTGTCACCAAGGAAGGTATAGGAACAATGTTCAAGGAAAACAGAGATGGCTGTTTGAAAAGTAGGAGAAGAATCTGGGGAGAGAGCAGGGTGTTTGATGTCAAAGATTAGAGAATGTTATAATAAAGTATGGTAACAAAAAGGGAAAAGAGGGAAGTAAATGAAGTAGAGCAGGGATTAGTAAAATGGGAAAGGTTGAGGGGGTACAGCGATTGAGTGAATTGCAGTGTCTGTGACTGGGGAAGGAATAGGGACATTGTTCAAGAAAGACAGAGGTGGCTTTTGGAGAAGTAGGAGGAGAAGAACCCAGGGGATGAGAAAGGAAGGCTTGGGAAGGTGGTGAAGTATCAGGAAGAATGTCTGGAGGGGAGGGGTCTAGAGAAGGACACTGTTGTGATAGAGGGAATTTGTGTGAGTATTCAAGTGGGAGCGGTGGAGAGAGTGGAGTATGTTGGGAGTGTGTAGGAGGAAAGGGGTAGAGGGAATTTAAGGAGGAGGAGGATGGATATCTGCAAATACTTCAAATGTAGAAGGAGTAGGATCAGAGGGATTGGAGGGTGGATGAGGGAGCTAAGTGTTCCCTTGGGTCATCTTTAGGAAGTTTTAGATGTCTTCAAGGGTTTCTGAAGGGGAGTTGGGTGAAGAGGACTGCGAGACAAAGCTTCTCTTATGAGGATGAGACGAGGAGATAGATGTCTGAGGAACAGAAGAGGATGTAGTACGAGAGGGTGGAGTGGAACATTTAGGTTGCCTGTACGACAAATAAAGTGAGGAGGAGGGATAAGTTATTTGGGAAGTGGTAGAGGTTGGAGTATCTGAATTTAGAATGGAAAATGAATTTGACTGGGGGATAGGGTGAGTAGATGGTTTAGGGTATAGGGGAGATGTAGAAATATCTTGTGAAGATGTTGGGGGAGCAGAGCGAAGGACTGTTTTGGAATAAGTTGAGAGAGAAAAACCTTGTTGTGCTTCTTGTCTGGCCTCATGTAGAGTGAGGCCTAGTTTAAATCTGAGGAATGCTACCTCACACTGGAGCTTATAGGCAGGGCAGCTCCTATAAAATACAGTATGGGAGTCTCCACAATTGGCACATGTACGTGACTGACCAGGGCAATTTAAACGGTCATGACCAGGTTGGGCACATAGAGGGCAGTGGGCTGTGGAGCGACAATGACTGGGTGGCCAAAACGCTGACATTTCTGACACTGATGAGGAAGAGGTCGATATGGTCGGCATGATAAGACAATCCACCAATATAAACCTCATGGGGGAGGTCTTGTCTATGGAAGCTAATCTTCGCACTATTGCCGTATGATTTCACTGGCCTCTGGAAGAAATAGTGTAACACTGTACTGCCACTGCATGATATTCAGTAAGGCAGGAAAGTAGATAATTTTCACTCTGACCAGGCCTTGTTGTAGACAGGACAGGCATTTGGGGGAATAGAAAGTTCCATTACAAATATTAAGAGAGGGATGAGGTTCGGCAGGAATGAGTTTGCCAGTAAGGTCAGTTTGGGTAGATAGTGCTTGAGCTTGGCATTCAGATGTAACTGTGACATCTGAAAGTGAACGTGAGCATGAATGATCAGAGTAACTGCAAAAGGTAACCTTGCCTTCTTGTTTCTGGAGGCATTGTTGAAAGAAAAGGGTATTCTCAGAGTAAGGAGCTGTGGGGGGAATCACAAAGAATCGATCCCACTTGGCTAGGCCAAAATGAGTACTCAGAAAGTTTGCAGAGGTAGAGGCAATAGAAGTACGAGGGCAAGAGGAAAATGGGGTGGTGTGGAGTGGAGTAATTCTGTGGGGGGGAGGACAATAAGGATGAAGAATAGTAATAAGGGAAGACAGGGTAGACATTGAAGAGGACTGTGTAGCAGGAGATGTAGAGGAGAATGTTGGGAAAGAGGAAGGGGCGCTTTCTACATATAACCTAGGTGGGTGTTTTGGAATGTTTAGAGTTGTTCATAAGCATCGAAGAGGGGGTATTTGTATCAGTGGTTGGAGCCGTGGTCAAAGTTGGGGCAGGAGTCTGAGTTGGGGCAGGGGTCTGAGAACCATCAAAATCAAATCCAGATAGGCTAGTTGATGAAGGGGCAAGCCGTAATTCCCCTATTAAGGGTAAAGAATCTTCATTATTGGCTATGGTAAGGGCTAGGCAATTAATGAAGGGAATCCTGTGCCAAGGTAGGGGTGATCCCCTACATTGGGCCTCAGTCTTCGTCTCCTAAGCCCTCCCATGACAATGAGCAAGGTACTGGGAAGGGAGGATAAGAAAAGACCCAAGCAAAATTAGTTGAGGCAAGGGTATCCATCTCCTAGCCCCCCCCCTCCCCCCCATGGCAACGATGTAAGTATTGGGAGGGAGCAAGTAGAGAAAATAAAGAATTTTTGGTATGTTTTGCTATCCTTATGGAACTGGAAATGAATATGTACCAATAATAAAAAAAAAAAAAAAAAAAAAAAAAAAAAAAAAAAAAAAAAAAAAGTCCTTTTTAATGCAACATTAATTGATGTAAAATTTGGCTCAATATGTAATTCATTGAGTGCCCAAAGCATCTGATAACATGCCTAAATTAATTTCACATATAGATTTAGACTGCAAAATTTGGTAATAATTTACTGAATCATTTGAAAAACAAGCCAGGTTACGCAATCTTCCTTTTTACTTTTGGTATACTGGCTTTCCATTAGTTATGTGTTGTATCATGATATTTACAAGAGGAATTTATGATTCTCATGCTACCTTTTTCTTTTTTTCTCTTCCTGTTTTTGCATTGCATTAATACGTCAAATAGTTCATGTACTCCAGACTTTCTCTATTTAACCAAAGTTTCCCAAGTGTAAGCAGCAAGAAAGGTTTTCCAAATTCAAGAAGAGTGGTACTTTTTTCGATATTTGGATAGCAAACTGGAATCATCTCTTCATAAATGTGAGTATTAATAACAACAGAGATGTGAGCATTCCTTATAGAAGTGTTGGTTTACTTGATAATTATACCTATATATACAATAAATATATTATGCTTCCCCCACACACACAAATCACTACACCCATAAAATTGCACACTCTTGTGTCTTAACTTATCAATATGAACACATGCATTGTGTGTGATGTGCATTCATATACATATTGTATACATAATTACTCAACCTTAATAAATACATACAGTACACAAGTTATAAAAAGAAAAAGAAACTAAGAGAAATCAATAAGCCTTTTATTATTTGTCTTATGACTGAATAATCTCTATATATATACACATTTCTACACCTGTGTGCTAATACGCCTTGACTATGCAATACATCATTAAAATACAGAAATATGGTAAATGAAGATCTTTTCTAAACCTTTTTTTTTAATATAAAACAGCATAACTGAAATCACAGTTGTTGCCTGTAATATCTGAGATATATATATATATATTTACTCTCTGGTAAGTATATATATCAAATTTCCTGTTAGCCTACCGGGACTGTAAAATGGACATTGAACTGAAACATGGGCATTGGAGGTCAACTGCATGTGAAGTTATCTTGTGTACATAATAAAGAAAAACTGACAGATCATACTTTGAGAAGCCTGATATGTCTGGCAAAGGGCCAGGCTAATTTTCCTATAAGAAGGAAAGGAAAAAAATCTAGGCAAGATTACAATATGTTTTTTCATAATAAAATTGCACCAATACAAGGGGGAAAATCTGTACTTTGTACTGAAAATAGAAGAAAAAATTAAGATAAAAACTGAAAACTACATACTATATAGCAGTATTTTCCACAATTGACGATTACATCTGTCTTAGTGGTAATAGTAACAGAAGTCACTTCACATTTGATAAAGTTCATTCCCACATTATGAGAAACAAACATGCATTCAGTTTGTTAAAAAATAATGTTAGTGTCACACAGCTCACTTTTCTACCAAATTTCACCATTCATATCTGAGAACACATACAAATATACTATGAAATTTTGTCCAGTGAACTTCAGTCTCACACCCTCCAACTCTCAATTTCCACTATGACTTCTCTGATCGCCACAAGGATAAGCTCACTACGGCCACTAAGCATGATCAAACCATCAGGCTAGAAACCTAGACCTAATACACAATCCTGCTTTTAAATTGTGACAAAAATAATTGGAAATGAAGGAGATAGGAAGTAATGATTGTAATAATTAAATCAATAAATAAATATCAATAAAAGTTGCTGTTTATGCTTATTACCCACATATGCAACAGCTGCTGTCTTGGTCATGAAAAAGTGGAGTGCCAAGGGGACAGGATGAACAAATCTTACTTTCTATCACAGCCTTTCCAAATCCTTTGCATCCAGAATGCTGTATATTTTTCCTTTTTCTTTTGCTGTCCATCTACTGGTTTTTAAAAGGAAGCATACATGAATACAACAATATGCTATAATAACGTATTATCAACAGAACTAAAGCCCCTGATTAAACTGCTAAAATCATGAACATGATTACCATGAAAAATCAAAAGAAAAACAAAGTAGTATTCAGAGAGTACAAAGGTTAATATGATTTCCAACATCGATAATGCATCTAGAAATGGGAAAATTTTCTTATCTTTGTCTTCCACGAAAATGTGGAAATGGGATGTGGCTGACACTCCATCTCTATACACTTTTTGAACAGGATTTTCAGCAGAAAAAACATAGATGTATAATATTGAATACCTCCATAAAGCATTAAAGTATCAGTACATACTTTTCTCCACTACAAATGTAAACAAATGCATATATGAAAAAATTATATGAGATGAAGGAAATTATTATACAATCATATACAATTGTATATATAAAATATCCTTTAAGTTATGAATTAATAAGACTGAGAAAAAGGGAAAAGTATCAACTTTGACATGAGAGTGCACATGATGATCAGACACCAAAAAGAACAAGTAAAAAATATATGTATGAGTGTCTGTGGGTAAAGTACACATCAATCTCTACAGTAGAGCTTGCTCTATCTCAAAATTTAGAGGGAATTCAGTTCTTCTTCTCCTCTACAGCCTCTGGGTAAAGCCTGGGATATATGTGGTTCTTGAACAGGTTCCATGAGACACCAGCAGTAAGGCACGCAACAACAAAGCCCTGAGCTGCGACACGGGTGTGGATGAGATATACAGAGGTCTTGATTTTCTTGTTCTTAAAACCGTAGATGCTGTAGCCTACCAGGCCAACCAAGCCAGCCAAACCTAAGGGGATAGACAAGGCGAAGGGAACATTAAAATTTACCTAATGCACTTTGTGTCTACGTAATGCTATAGTGCTTTCTTGTGGAGTTTGAAATGTCTTAAAACAAGAAAGCATGACAAAAATATGACCATATTTCACATTAACAAAACTCAGTGCTGATTTCCCATCTTTTCTCACAGTGAAACCAAAGACTAAGTATTAAATAGGAAACCTGAAAATAATAACAATGACAAAGATTGGAAGAAAAATTTCATACCCGCCACCATGAAGGGGGCATCACGTGCTTTCCTGGCCAAGCGTTCTGACTGGCTTTCGTCGTAGTGAGACATGGTGGAGCTTGTGCCTGGAATGCAGAATTTGGGTTATAAAGCTTTTCAGTCTTTTAATATAACAAATTCATTTTTTTTTATAATTAAAAAAAATCAGCTAATGTGACAAGGATGGGGGGTAGGGACAGGAGGAGGAGGAAGAGCAGGATAGGAGGAGAAGCAGCAGGATAGGAGGAGAAGGAGGAGGGGGAGAAGGGGGTGAGGAAGTACAGGAGGAGGAGGAGGAGATTAGGAGGAGGAGGTATAGGAGAAGGAGGAGGTATAGGAAAAGGAGGAGGGGGTATAGGAGGAGGCAGTAAAGGAGGAGGAGGAAGAGGTATAGGAGGAGGAGGAAGAGGAATAGGAGGTGAAGGAAGAAAAGGAGGAGGAGGAAGTGAAAGAGGAAGAGGAGGAAGAGAACAAGGAGGAAGGGCAGGGGAAGGAGGGAAGCGAAAGGAGAAACGAGGAGGAAGAGAAGGGAGGGGAAGAAGAAAAGAAAAAAAAGATGCCAAGGAGGAGGAGGAGGATAAGAAAGAGAAGGCAAAAGAGAAAGAGAAGGTGGAAGAAGGAGAAAGAAGAGGAGAAAGTAAAGAGGTAAAGGAGAAGAAATCAGTAACTATAAAAGCAATAATACTACTACCAATACTACCGTCATTAAAAACAACAAATGCAAAATCATAAAAATAACAACAATAATAATATAAATATCAATACCATTACCTCACTTAGTCCACCTACTATCAATATATCTAAACAAACCATCTATAACGTAAGAGAGAGAAGATCCTTGCGTAAACCTCTTAATCGTAGCTTTTCACAACATGCCACACAGTTGCACATAGAACCTACAGTGCCATTTTCCATTTATCAAAAAGAAAGCAAGTGCAGGAAGAATCTGCCGAGGATGTGCCGATACTTGGACAAGAGGTTGATTAAGAAGATAAACACATGAATTTAGAGGAGGCAGTGAGAGGGGAGAAAGAGGAGGAAAGAGAGAGATTAAAGCACAATAAGAAAATGGAGTAAGCCAAAGATAAAAAGGAACTTAAGGTATAAATGAGTAAACCGTAAAAAAAGGCAATATTGGAGAATGAAGAATAATATAAAGAATGTTTAATATTAAGAAAAAACAAATAAATAAATAAATGAAAGTTGAGATACATATCAGAAAACCATAAAAAAAGAACAATGATAGCAAATGAAGAACAAATAAAAGAATAGGGGGATATGAACAATAAATTGCCATGGAGAAAGTGAAAAAGATGTTATATAATTTTGATAACAGTACTGATAGTAGACGAGGACAGCAGGTGAAGGTCAACAGATAAAAATATTTAGACAAAAGCACAACAGAAAGAAAGGAGAACTTCATACTCAGCACACCACCAAGTCACTATAAACATAAATAAACAACTCGAATATGTGAAACCCGATATCTCTCCTCAGATCAGAATATAAAACAAAACAACAACATGGTAACAGTCTGAGACTCTCACACTCATAAATTATGCAGATTATATTGACCCTGAACCCCAAAAATTAACGGAAAAAAACAGGGAAAAAAGAGAAAGATGCAAGAGAGTAGGAGAGTTAGAAAAAGAGAGACAGAAAAGAAAACCTGCTGACATCCTTGTGTTGTGGGGGTTAAGCATAAGCTTTTAACTCTTGTCCAATTCATAGCCTTTCTCTGCATAATACTACTGGCTGTCACAACAAATGAGACCTTGCATGCCAGCTTACCAGCAGTGACCAAGTGCTTTAAAAAACCTTGAATTTATTGAGAAGATACTGACAAAAGATATGAAAAAAATCTTTTATATATATAATGCTAAAATAAATCTAGATATTCAGCTTTTTCTATCAAGGATTTGTGTTGCTTTTTCATGATTTATCTTTAACAGATGGCAGGGAATAATACAGGTCTTATACAAAGAAAAAAAATCTGGATTAACTATGGAGTGAAAGAACTTATTATACTCAACCATAAAATATTCACACACTTGTACACATTACACATAAATAAAAATGTAAACATGTGTGTAGTTATCTACCTATACAAACACTTTATATATACATGTACACAAACTCTATATCCATATACACATATATTACATAAATGACATATAAAAATATCTATATAGATGTATATGTAGCACATTACATGTAAATTCTATTCATATAAACAAATTAATTACACAGGCTGACATTTGAGATTTAAGCTACAGGGATTCCATGCAGACTACAAGATTAAGAAAACCGTACTTCGAAAGAAATGCCAGACTCAAAACATCAAAAGGACCACAACCAAGACAATGAGATAACAAGAGCAACCAATAGAGCTAATGCTCCGAGTGTGCCATGTGGGTGGATGTGAATGTGCGCATGTGCTGAGAGAGAGAGTGAGTGAGTGAAAGAGTGAAAGAGTGAAAGAATGTGTGAGCGAGTGAGTGAGTGAGTGAGTGTGTGACTGTATATCTGTGTAGCTACTTGTTCATATGCACATGAAATGTGATTTCAGTTACCATCTTTTGTATGTGCACTCAAGAATAAAAACATATACAGGCAAATGCCTGTGTGAGCACCTGAACATAAATGCAAACAAACGCACACATGAGAACATACATGCACATGCGCAATATAGCATATATATACACGCACGTACACCACACCCACCCACACACAGACACACCCACACATACAGACACACCCATACATACAGACACACACACATGCCCAGACACACAAACACACACACACATTAAGACAATTACCAAACAAATGATGACCATGAATCCCTAGGTACAATGTATAAGAAAATGAGGACATTGCTGCATGCATGAGTGAACAAATGTTAAAGTAAGTTACCTCTCCTTCCTTCCTCTGCCATCTGCTGCACACTAGATATGTGAAATTTTTTATTAATTTCATTAGCATTAATATTCAGATTAAGTATGTTGTATCTTCTACAAAATACAATTTACAAAAAACAGGAGATTAGCAATTGGATACTTTTCTCTTTTTTTTTCTCATCTTCTAGGTATGTCTATGTACAGAGTCTGTCTGTATATCAATATATATGTGAACATGTTTTGTTGCAAGTGCACATGTCTGTGTATGCATTGAAATGAGCAAAACTGATAAAAATGAGAATGAACAGCTCAACAATATAGATTTATTTGGCCAGATTTGAAATTGATATGGTCAATATTGTTCAAATACACTGTGAAGATATACATTCTTGTAATTTCATTAAGCTATGTGTGGTTGTGTTTATTTTTGTGTGACTGTCTCAGGGAGTGAAAGACTGACACAAAGTACCTGCATTTGTGTGTATGGTGCATGTGTGTATGGTGCGTGCGTACGTGCATGTCCGTGTGGGTATGCATAAGCATGAATGTGTATATGAGTATGTATAGGTATGCTTAAGTGTGTACAGGTGTATGCACATGTATATGAGCCCATGCACGTGTATGATCAAGCCTCATGCTGTATCATCCCAAGTCAAACAAGTACAAAAAAGGAGAGAGAGTGTTAAAGCAGACCTGAAACAAAGGCAGAAAAGAGAGAGAGCTGGCTTTCCAAGGCAAAGTGGGGCAAGAACCTCAGCAGCAACCAAGGATGATCCAGTCAAGGTCTTTGCAATACAACTTGGAATTGCTCAGACACTACAATGCAGTTTTGCAACCACATCCTCATGCATGATTGACAGAAAGGTAGTCCACGTAGTTAATAAGCCATATTGAATGACTATGCATTCTTTCCTTATCAATGTCATTTCCTTAGAAAAAAATTACAAAACACGATAATTGATAAGATACTGGTGTTATTACACAACTGCAGTTAAGGTACATGAACTTGCTGTTTTATCTTTTAAAACTTAATACTGTTAACATATTACTTAATTTCTTTGAAGAGCTATGATAAGTTGTTGTTTTTTGCCTATGATTAATTTGCTGCAAATATTTAACACTCAACTTTATCATCAATTTCAGCTTCATTACTGTTCCTAACACCATCATGCATTTTTTCACAACAAATTGATTTCCTGACATCAAGGTCTTTAAGTAAAAATATGCATCTCAGCAGTTCTTTATCAAGCATTTCTGCTAATATAATCTAACCACAAACCTCAACACTAACTCCAAACAATTTATAGTATAGTATATACACATTCCTTATTCTACCCTTGCATGAAAAGCCTCAGGGTAACAGAAACTCACAAACAAAAGATGAATTTACGGGCGTAATTGTCTCATGACCTCGAGAAACTGCGCAACTAACCCTAAGCCTCGATTGAACCAACAATAAGAGCGATAATACTCCAATGAGGTAATTACCATCTCAGAAAGCAGTTCTCTTCATCCTTCTAATACATTACATAATCATCTGTCTTTTCAAACATTTAAACAAACTTTCACAATAGAAAGCAAAGCCTGAAACATACTTCCATTTCTATATCTCTTTCTATATCAAATTTTTTCCTCATTTTATTCCTTTTTTTTTTTCCTTTCTGCATGCACAACTCGAGGGCTTGTGAGACAACCCATAATTTGCCAACTGACATCCTGCAAGTGACATGGAAGGGGAGGCACCACTTGAAGTCACTGAGAAACTATTCAGAGATAGACTTCTCTCTCTAATCCTTCTTTCTTACATTCATGAATAACATAATGCACATAATTTCTACCGCTTTCTTTTTTCCTCCTTCCTCTCATTACAATAGCTAATAATAAAGTCATAAAATCATGACCTACAAAATTATGAGAAAATATAATGAATGCAAAAAAATGAATAAAGATAAAACAATGAATAAAAAGCAGAAGTAATTAAATCATATAGACAACACCCCCCTCTCCCTTCAAAAGGAAAATCAAGCAAAATGTAAAGCCTTCAACCACCATAACACAAGAGACCTTGAAAGCATCAGGCAAAGCAGACTGCCTGTCACTGTGCCCTAAATCAAGTCCCTAGGGCTGCCATGCCTCACAATGTTAACGATTAGTTCTACCAATTTTCCCGGTTCCGCTAGTTGATAATGATACGTCTCCTAGCCAACTGTATTAGGATATCGTGTCTGGTGTGCATTCTTTTATTCGTCTCCTTACAAAGCATATAACAACATAAATAAAGAAAGATTGCATTGAATTACTATTTAATCCTTACCAGAAGTCAGCCTCAAAAGGAATTTCTCTTTCCTTCATACAAGATTTATCATCTTGAATATCTTTATTACAACTATGCAAGAAAAAATTACTAAACCACCATCTAGAACAAAATTCTTTTATTGCTTCTTATGCACAATGTCCAACATGTGTATAACTAGTCTCTTCATATACAAGAATGAAATATTGATATCAGAAATAC
>NC_091549.1:51614928-51624928 GCF_042767895.1 Penaeus vannamei
ACATTGGTGATGCGGTGCCTAACAGTGTTGAAGGCAAAAGCGATGGCAGCACTGAGGACTCCGGTGTCGGTAACAATAAAGAAAATGGAGGATTAGCCTTGCAACCCCAGAAGCCAGAAGTGCATGTTTTCTTTGGTGTTTTTCCACCCGACAACGCGGATGTTTCTAGTGATCCGGGTCAGTATAATTGTTGGGTGTTTTTCTTGTGAGGAGTTTGTACTTGGTGAGCCATTTTACAAAGACAAAAAGGAAGCATGATTTAGATAAAGAAAGATGGCTTATTGTAGTCTTGTAGTTGTTAAGGTAAAAGTGAAAATGGTGTATGCAGTAAATAAAGTGATTTTCATAATGATCATTTCAGCACACAGGATTAATTACAATGCTAATTATGATAATAATGATGATGATTATTGTATTAGGATGATAATGAAGGGAATTATAGTACTGACTATGTTTATTATTATATTTAGAATTGATATTAGTTAAAAACTCATATTTTGGGTAAAAAATGCAGTACCTTAATATAATAGTACACATTTTATAACATGGCTAACTATTACTAGTGTTATTATCTTAGGTTTTAAGATCTTAAAAAAAGAGTATATGGTTCTTTCTTTGCAAGTAATTGTAGTTATTATTTCTTTATTTCATTACTATCAGGTTTACTTGTCATTTCCAGACTTCCAGTTGGTTCATACTGACAAGATGTCCTGTTTAGCCATGATGAAAAAATACCGTGGTTCGCGCTTCAAGGCTTTCAGGTCATATGAAGAGGCACTCCAGTTTGCAGAAAATGGACCAGAAGTTGCTATAACGCAGGACACAAATGGTCTGGATGGCAATGTAAATGCTGAGAGACCAAGTCCTTTTCGGGGCCCCAAGTCACAAGACCTTGTTAAGTTTCGTAAATCTATTGAAAAGGATGATGTGACTTATTTCACAAAGGTAGGAATACATATCAATTTGGGATGTATGTGCACCTTTATAGAATTATTTTGTTTGCTTAAATGATTTTTCATTTAACAGTGTAGGTAAGCAGTGTCATTAAATTTGATAAACAAAATCCAGAGAGATTTGACCAGTCGGAAGTGGTTTATTTCTAGATTCTGATATAGAGATTTAATTACATTAAATATTGAAGTGGTTGCCATAGTTTTGCATATAAATTTTGTGTTTGTAGAATATGATGTGTGTTCCTAGTTTTCATAAACAATGTAAATGAAATTGTTTATCTAAAGGTGTGGCCAGTTCTTTGCCCTTTTGGGAAAATTGTAGATAAAGTTTATCCTCTCAGGAGATTTAAACTGTAACTTCATGAGTCATATGTTATGCACACACACTCAGAAATAGTCTATTTATTACTGCAGTCTTGCCACTTGGTGGAGTGTTGCAGTTCACAAGTGTGAGTGTTTGAGAGTGTGAGTGTTTGAGAGTGTGAGAGTGTGAGTGTGTGAGTGTGAGTGTGTGAGTGTGAGTGTGTGAGTGTGAGTGTGTGTGTGTGTGAGTGTGTGAGAGAGTGAGTGTGTGAGAGTGTGAGAGAGTGAGTGTGTGAGAGTGTAAGAGTGTGTGAGTGTGAGAGTGTGAGAGTGTGAGAGTGTGAGAGTGTGAGAGTGTGAGAGTGTGAGAGTGTGAGAGTGAGAGTGTGTGTGTGTGTGTGTGTGTGTGTGTGTGTGTGTGTGTGTGTGTGTGTGTGTGTGTGTGTGTGTGTGTGTGTGTGTGTGTGTGTGTGTGTGTGTGTGTGTGTGTGTGTGTGTGTGTGTGTGAGTGAGTGAGTGAGTGAATGAGTGAGTGAGAGTGGTACATAATTGAAGTAAAAGAAAATTATCCAAGAAATACTTTACATCAGTATATGAAGATCTTTTTTTAGAATCACTGTAACCATATTTCTTTTTATTTTTCCACCCAACTCATCATTTTTCAAAAATTCCAGTGCATAAATGAAAATCCCAGATATCTTGTTAGCAGTGGGGACACACCAGCTATCTTACAAGAAGGCTCACGATACAATGCCCTCCATGTGGCTTGTCGTAACAATAGGGCCCAATATGCTGCAGAGGTAAGTTTTTTGTCAGTGGCTAGATGTCGACTCTGGATAGACACCTGTTATCAAAGTTGTAGTATTTTTTTGATTTGTGTTTACATATCTTTAAAAATCATGTGATCAAAATATTAAGTGATATATCAGAAAAAAAATGCTGACATCTGTTTGCATTCTATGATATTTATGAAGTACTTGATCCAGCAATAGATTTTATTTATTATTTTCATTTTCCACGAAACATCTTTTTTGATAACTAGATTAATATACCACACCCTATTAATCCTACAGGTGCTATCAACAGTTTCGAAGGTTGACTTCTTCCAAAAGCTCTACCCCGACGACACTCTCGAGAGCTCGGAGAGAAGAAGCGCCTTTCTCTTGGACCTTTACTTGAACACCCCAGACAAAGGTCTCAATGAAACCCCGCTGCACTTTGCCAGCAAGCACGGCTCTCTAGAATGTGTGAGGATTCTGACCTCGTATCCTGCTTGTAACAAGGGGAGGAGGAATAAGTTCGGACAAACGCCTTCTGAGGTGCATTTATGTTTTGATTTAGTTTGTGATGAAATGAAATCATGGTGATAAGTTAAATGTGATTTAGAATGTTTATTGGTATTTGATGGGATTTTTAGCTAATGTATATATAGATATTAATCCCTTTACAACTTTCTTCCATAGATCATCTGTTCGCGTGTAAACAGCTCAACATCGAAGGTCAGAGAGGACATCCAGTGTCTCCTTGGCGAACAGTTTTACATCCCGCTGTTCAGGGATGATGACCACTGTCTCCTTCCAGAGATAGGGCGTCCTTGGTCCCCAATCCTGGCCTCACCAACAAGTCCTATGACGCAGGACCAGCTATTGATGTCGTCATGTAGTTCTTCTAGCCCGATGAGTCCTATAAGTCCTTCGTTAAGGGTAAGACCTACATCCTTTTTTTTTTCTTTACTGTGACAGGTTGTAAATAGGACAAGAGACAAAAGAGCAAATTTAATGCATACATCTACCCACCCATGAGCCTACTCACCCCTGCACCAACCCACCCATGCACTAACCCACCCATGCACTAACCTACTCATGCACCAACCCACCCATGCACCAACCCACCCATACACCAACCCACCCATACACCAACCCGCCCATGTACCCAACCACTCATCCACCCATCCACCCACTACATACGGTCACACTCACACTCACAGCCACACTCACACCAACACTTACGCTCACACTCACACATGCACTCACACACACAAAACATATTTTCAAACATAGATTACAAAATGTACTATCTAAATTTTAGGTTCGAGGTTATGCTGGCCCCATGAGTCCCTCGCAAGCTGAGACCTTGTATCGCTGCTGGAAAGAAAATGCTGTATCATCACCATCAAGACACTCAAAAGGACGAGTAGCATCTCTGAGGCTCACTGACCAGGACAAAGGGCTGGAGAGGATAGGCAGGTGAGCATACAATGGAGCATGAGTGAGTTTTGGCAACTCTAAGGATGGCTATGTTGTTTTACAGACAGTTTTGTAGGCATTGCTTATGTAGGGTATTTTGCCCCACAGATAGTAAAGTAAAATGTTAGTATTCTGCTTGACTTGCTCTGTTTTTTTTCAAGAGGCATTCTTTGTGTGGTATTAGTTATGTAAACATGTGATTACATTTTGTACTGTAGAAAGGAGTGCTGGGTCTTGTGTTACATTATTTCTGCATCATATGCTAAATTGATGTATGATGTTTATTCCTTCTTCAATTACAAGGGACTTGGCAGCAGACCAGGGCATCTCATGGAACGAGTATTGGGAATTCCTAGGTGACTTTGCCAATTTCCGAACTGAGCAGGGCTTGCAGAAACTTGAAGTTTTCCTCAAGGACAAATATAAGAAGGTAAATTTTTGTTTCCATGCTTTTCATATCCTATGTGTGTTTACTACCGTAGGCTGGAACTTAAATTTTAAGTGGTTATGTTTCTGTTACATCAAATAATTATGAAACTTTGGATACCTGCTACTTCTTAACTAGATGGGTGTGTGTATTTGAAACCAAATTTGATGCTTACAATTTTAAAGCAGACTTTTATAACCAGCTATTTGTCTTTCAGCTTATGCATGAGCGTGGACAAATTGATGAAGAAGAACTAGCAATGAAATTAAATGAAGAAGTGAGATGGGAGGAGGAGGGTCAGTCTCCTCCTGAAGGTGAAGGTATGTATCACTACTATGATAGGTCTTTGTAGTATATACCATGTGGTTCTTTCTTGATTAATCTCTCTGTAGGGAAGTGCTGCTTCTACCCTTCAAAGATAAGAGAACTTGCTATTAAATATAATAGAATTAAAAAGTCATATTCTGTAAGGAGAGCATCTAGATATGAATAAAGAAATGTAATGAAATGTTCACCTCTGCTTTCTATCAGCCTG
Source organism: Penaeus vannamei (assembly GCF_042767895.1). Taxonomy (NCBI): domain Eukaryota; kingdom Metazoa; phylum Arthropoda; class Malacostraca; order Decapoda; family Penaeidae; genus Penaeus; species Penaeus vannamei. Next base: position 51,619,393 of record NC_091549.1, read on the forward strand.
TCTGTTTATCTGTCAATGGAGAATGAACATATATACCTTGACTGCCTTACCCTGTTGAACACCCTTTATAGAGGGGTGTATTGAATTTGGATATATATTTTTATATGTTTGTTTGTTGAATTGCTTATTTATGTTTTGTGAATATATATTTTTTCCACTCATATATTTATTAGCCTGCTGTTCTATGTGTCTCATTTTACTATTCATTTACTTATTAGTTAATTTATTGATTTCTCCCTCTATATCTCCCCTTGATGTCACTTGCCCTTTTTTGTAAATATTTTATAATTTTGGAGCATATATTGATATAGCACATACAAAAAGAAAGAAAAGATTAGATTGCCAAATCAGCTGCTTGGTAGTAAGATGTTGGATCAAATTCGGTTCTGATTCCTTGCTAAATATCCTGTATTGCCTTTTATTACCAGGTGAAGCCAGCGTATCAAAGCTCAATGACTCGCGTGTCAGCAAGTCCAGTCGGAGTACAATGAGTGAACTCTGCCAAGAACTGGAGGCGCTTCGTTTGAATGTCTCTCTTTCACCTCAGTATGAAGGTTCAGGTTTTAAGAGTGCAAGCAGGTGGGTTCAGTAGACGTCTTTGTTAAATTTCAGGTTATCAAGACACTAGGGGGCTAAAGTAAATGTACGCTCTAGTTCAGTGTTAATATTATTCAAATATTAGAGGTTAGATATACAAACTTTTGATTTGGTATGTTTTATGGTAATTTGAATGACCATAAACACCTCAGAAAGAATGAGAACCCTCATGTAGTATTTGTAGTATTGAGAAAGTGTTTGACTGTTTTTCTGGATAAATGAAGTGCTAAACTTTTTGTCTCTGACTTCCCCAGCAAATTTTTGGAGAATTGGAAGGAGAAAGAAGAGAGGCAAGAGAGAGGTCAGTTGGAAGGGACATCACAGGCAGAAGAAGACCCAGCCTCAGAGCAACTCTCATACATCATGAAATCCATCCGTGTCGCTGCCCGTCGCTTGGCTGAAGTCTTGGGGGATTTAGCACAAGACCTTCAATCAAGTACAGTAGCCAATTTCTCAGTCACAAAAACAATAAGGACCAAGTTGAAACCAGAGATCTTGTGTCTGAAGAACGTTGTTAGCAAATGCTGCACCAAAGAGTTAAAGACTGAGCTAGAGTTTGGTTTCATCCATGTCCTTCTGGCCTTTAAAGCCACAGAAACCATTCAGGAGAATTTGACATCCTCTGATATATGCACTCTAGCTGAGACGCTGAAGGTGTTTGTGTCACACCTGAATTTCATACAAGTCCACTCATCTGATGAGGAAGATGCTGCCAAACCAGATATCACCTTAGAAGAAAAGAAAGTTGCATGTGAGCATTTCAGCTGTGTTGTGAAGTGTCTGGAGAAGGCCCTGAACATTGCCTACAATAATTGCAATTCAGATATGCAAGACTGTGTCAGTGAGAATGGGCTAAAGGTGCACCTGATGCAGATGGGTGACTGCAGATGTAGGTGGGACATTGAAAGTGAAGAACATACACACATCTCTGAGGCTTCATCCACTCCAGCAACCACAACCAAGTATGGGAAAGCATTTAATTTCCTCCATCAGACGCTCTTCAGCAATAACAGGAAAAATTCACAAGAGGCTCAAAGTCAGGCAAAAGATGAAGCTAAAGAGGCTGTTGTGAAGAAATTGACCTTTGATGAAGATGGAGAAGAAGTGATTGAGGCAAGTCTAAGGATCAGACAGAATGGAGACATATCTGAGAGGTTGGTTAACTGCACTTCAAGTGGGGCGAAGGAAGGACAGAACACACAGGCAGCAGTTGATGAGAAAGGAGGTTATGCTGGTGATAATGACAGTTTTGAAACAGCTCCTTCTTCAGTGGATGAAGACATGGTCACTCCCGAAGAAGGAATCAAGGTCTATATGCACGGGTAAGTCCACCTTATCAAAAGGCTTTTTACTTTTTCATCTCTTTGGTTTAGTCTTTATTAGGTAATATCTGTGAATGTAAGTTTTCACCATCATTGCATGTAATTTAGTAAATGGTTCATATTCACAAATGTGAGTGCTGTTAATGAAACTTGAGATTCTGTCAATACAGGGGTATGATAGCCATGTACTACCAGTTGGCATAAAAGTACAGATTTATTTTGTATGAGATGTGATCAAAATATTCCAAGACACTTCATGTTGCAAATAGACATGAGTGTGGTATGGTCATATGCTGGCAGTTGGAGCAAACAGTGACTGTTGTGAATTGATATATCATTTTAGACATTTGTGATGAGAGCAAATATTAATTGGCAATTGAGACCATTAACTGATTAACACCAGGTTAAAAATTTGGCTAGGGCCATTAACACGGGATTGTTGGCATGCATCAACAGTTTCCCCAGTTTATAGGCAAAATTAGGCACCAAAAAGCTTATATTTTGATATCATTGAAAAATCAATATGAAGGTTTATCTTCACTCTAGGTGTTATTGCCTAAAAGTTTCACCATAAAAAAGGTGCTGCTACTACTGGAGAAAAACAAGCTCTGTCTGATGAGCTAGCAGTGTAATGATGGCCATGATGTGATCCCATCTGCTGCGTGGTCCACAACAGCTATGGCATGTGCATAGCTTACATGCCACCCGGCAAGAAGTGGTTAAAGTATTGCAGCAGACCTATAGACAAGAAGCTATGAGCTTCTTATACTTCAGAGTTTGAATGTTATGAGAGTACAATAGGAATTCAGGTTGTTTTTTGGGTAGCATAACTTCCTCTTTTCAAAGTTGATCACTGGTGATGTGTGTTAGGGCCTTTGGCTATAAACAAGAGACCAAACAACAGTTGTTGCTGTGGAAGAGCCCACAAGTTCTAAGAAGGCAAAGGAGGTCAGAAGTGTGACCAAGAGCATTCTCATCATTTTCATGGGATTGTGAATTTAGGCTGTCATTGCAGATTCCATTGTTTTACTGCCAGAGATGTCAAAAAAGAATATGAACTTGTGGTATGATGGTAATTGGATGTTGCATTAAGACACTGAGTCTTTTCTTTTTTTTTTCTTTTCTTTTTTTCATCTCTATCTCTCCACCCATCCCTCTGCTCAATATATGAAGCTCTCTCCTCTCCCCAGTGAATGGTTCAGGCTGAAGGGGCAGTGGTTTGATGTTGAGGCGCAGATCGGTGTGAATGACAGATGTTGTTTGACTGTTCCTGGAACAGTTCCAAGCCTGATAGAAATGCTATATCTCTGCATTTAGTAAATATTATGAAAGGAATGACAGCTCATTTCATGGCAGATGGGATTATAGCAATTTAAAATTATTCTTTGAACTTTTGCATTGTAAATCAGAAGCATGTGTCCACTCCTATTATAGATTTTTTCTCTTATAGTATATCAAATACATAGAACAATTTCATCACTGTCCATATACAGTATATGTGGGATACCATTATATGATTTTGGATATAACATGGAGATGCATGGAATGCATATTTTAACTGCTGTTTTTTCACTTGATAACAGTCATTTGTATTCATTTGTATTTAGGGGAAGACACTTGAAACATAATGTCTTCTGTGTTAATGGATGAACATTTAGGTTATTTCAGTTTGCCCTCTTATTGTGAAACTTTTTTGTATGTGTGTTTTGAATATTTTCTTTTATTATACTACTTTTTTTACTTCTTTTGGAACCCTTCTTTTTATTTTCTATTATATTCTGTTTCTTTTTGAGATGTTAACTCATAGGATCCAGGTGCCATGTAGCTTGCACATGGAACAAAAATGTGGGCACTATGCTTATATAAGTGGTAGCACTCCATATGAATACACTTGTATTGTCAAGATTCTGTGCCTCTTCTTTGTAATACAAATAGCCCATTTTCTGCTGATGTGTTTTGCTGTTTTGCCATTTTCACAGTTCTAAAATTTGTCATTTGTTGTGCTGTATGAATATGATAATAGCAGATGCCATTTACTCTCTCCAGGTAGTGTATGTTACGTGCAGAATCAGCAACAATAAGTAACATGGCGGTATTTTTGTAATTTTAAAGATATTTTCAAAATATTTTCTGCAACATCCTGGGCACTGCTGTTAACAGTGGGCAGGAACAGTTTCCTGTGCTTGAACACTGTGTCTTCCCTTGAGCAGCAGTCTTCCAGACATGGCTTTTTGATAGAACACACTACCCTCATGAACTGGTGGAGATCCTGCAGGAGCTTGCGAACGAGCCCCTTCCTGAGGGCCTGCTGGGTCAGTCTCCTCCCAAGTGCTTTGTGCATCTTGTCTGTTCGGAAATACTTTCCCATGGGGAGACATTCCTGTCATCTGTCCCTTGGCCAAATTTTCTTCCATGATATGTTCCTGGCACCCATCCCTTGGCCTTTTTTTTCATGATAAAATGGCCCTGTCACCTGGATCCAATGGGTTAATTTTCCTTTTTATTATCTGTTACTTCTCTTCTTATCATTTGCCTATGATTTTTCACAAACTCAGTGTTTAAAAGAGAAGATTGCCATTGTAATTGCATGGATAGATTTCTCTTTGTAGGTTTACTCTCTTTCTTTTTTCAGGTTGTTTCTTGACCCTCTGTCACTAGTGGCAGCATCATATGTCTTATGCCTCGTCTTTATTCTCGTCTATCCTTTAGCAGACCGATTTTAATCTGTATAATGAATTAAGGAAATAGAGTTTGCTTTGTGGTGTTGATCTGTTTTGTAGTTGATAGACGAGAGGATGTAGTGAGCTTTTTAAAAACTTTTTGTTTCTCTTTGTGCATGAAATTGATCAGGTTTCTGGTGTGAGAACTTTGAATTTTTACTTTAGACCTCAATAAGACAGGATTTACATGCTAAGAAGATTGCAACAATATCATTGGATTGGATTGATTAAGAAAAAAATAAGAGTGTAACTAAATTTCAATACAGCCAATACTTTCATAGTTCAGGGTATTTGCAAATTGATTTAAGTAAGTGTTACTCTGGTATTGCTGTACGTTAATTGTGCTGGGCTGGTATTATGTTTATGCTATGTCCCCAGTGATTTTACTATATTGTGTTTACACATGGGCGGCTCCTCCACCAAAGAGTCAAATTTCTAGTCCTGTCTATCGTTGTACACTTTTCCTTGATTTTTGGAAAGATTTTTGCTTTTATTGCCATTCATACTTTGATAACATAATGCCATAGATAACGACAGCATCAGTATTAAAAGCAAGAGAGACATCCTTGAAATTCAGGGATTTTCATCCACGATTCAATGACACAGCTTGCATTAAAGTTACTTATAGGCTTGCAATCTTTCTTTTATTTCTTTTATTTTTTTATTATTATATATATTTTTTTACTTTCCTTCCTATTGTATATTTGATAATTAATTGCATTCTTATCTTACTAAAGAACTCTTATTCCATTAAACAACTGATGTAATGACAAAAGATGAAGGAAATATGAAATCTCGTGTGTTTACTTACCTGATGTAAGTTTAAGTATATATATATATATATATATATATATATATATATATATATATATATATATATATATATATATGTATTTA
>NC_091549.1:51639928-51642428 GCF_042767895.1 Penaeus vannamei
CGCTTCCGAGAAAGCACCGACCTTCTCCTTTCGTTCTAAACATCCTGACGTAGATTCCACAGGACATGTAGATCGACGACAATAAGCCTGGAGTCGTCCTCTGCACCAAAGCCTCGACGCCAAAGGACCGAGAGGAGTCGAGGCGCTGCGCTCTCCCACAGCCAGTCCTTCAACCTTCGCCAAGTGTTGAAAGTTTGTACACCAGCCGTCTAAACAGCGGCGTGGACTCTCGCCTACATGACAGCTGCCCACACGCCCACCTCGCTCTCCCCCTTCGATTTCGGAATTCATGTTAGGCCGCTCCTCGTCTGCTCCCCTGTGTAGATCCGCGTCCTGCAAGAACACACCACAGCCGCAGGAGGTGAGTTCGTGTCCTTCGCCCTGTCCAAAAGTCCCTCTCATAATGTGTCGGTCTCTTACTGCATTGTCCGTGTTATCCTGTCCGTGTTATCCTGTCCGTGTTATCCTGTCCGTGTTATCCTGTCCGTGTTATCCTCTTAGCATCGCTCGATAAATGCAGCGGTATTTAACGTCCGTCGCGTGAGAACTCGGGAACTTTCGGCAGAGAAAGGTATTTGGGAGTAGGTCGATCAACAAGTATCAGCTATTGATTGCCGAGAATGTATTTTCGTAGATGTCAGTAATATCGAGACGTTTGTACATATATTTACGTATATGTACGCACATATTTATATACATTCAATTCATTAACAGCTGTTGTGGAATAGTATTCTGATCAAACAACTAGATTCTCTCTACGCCACACACACACACACACACACTCACGCACCTGTATACACAACATCTGCGCTCAGATGCATAGATACACAAGCAGTGCTTAAATTTATGGTATTGTTTTAAAATACTGATGATTTTGCTTCTGTTGGTCAGGTCAAAAGCACGTTTTAAAGAACGAGCATTCCAGAAGAATTCCATATACATATACCAATTATGAACACCGTATCATTCAGAATTAAATAATAATAATTGATATAAAGACAACAGCAACAGCATGAAGAATGTAAAAGTCCAGAGCATGCTTATAGCAACAGAACACTGCAATGGCGTCGGAAATTCAATTGGCTCTGGACTTCCCACAGAGAATAATGATTTAATTCTCCAATATTCTTGCTACCGAGTGTTCGAAGAAAGATGACTCTTAATTGAGAAAACAGGCCCTGTGTATTGGCGATTTGTGCAGTAGAACGAAAACAGGCGAGCTGGGCAAGTAATGCAGAAGCTGCACTAAAGATAGTGCTCTCTCTCTCTCTCTCTCTCTCTCTCTCTCTCTCTCTCTCTCTCTCTCTCTCTCTCTCTCTCTCTCTCTCTCTTTTCCTCACTCTTCCTCTTTTCTTCCTCCTTCCTCTTGCCCCCCTTTCTCTCTTTCTTTTCCTCACTCTTCCTCTTTCTTCCTCCTTCCCTCTTGCCCTCTCTCTGTCTCTCTTTATATATACATATACATGTCTGTGTGTGCATTATATATCTATCTCTCTCCCTCTCCCCCCCCCTCCCTCTCTCTCTCTCTCTCTCTCTCTCTCTCTCTCTCTCTATCGATCTATCTATATAAAGAGAGAGAGAGAGAGAGAGAGAGAGAGAGAGAGAGAGAGAGAGATAGAGAAAGAGAGAGAGAGTGTGACAGAGACAGAGTCAGAGTCAGAGTCAGAGTCAGAGTCAGAGACAGAGACAGAGACAGAGACAGAGACAGAGACAGAGACAGAGACAGAGACAGAGACAGAGACAGAGACAGAGACAGAGACAGAGACAGAGACAGAGACAGAGACAGAGAGACAGAGAGACAGAGAGACAGAGAGACAGAGAGACAGAGAGACAGAGACAGAGACAGAGAACCAGACAGAGACAGAGAAAAGAGAGAAAAAAAAACGTGAACCTAGATAAAGAACGAGAGAGACAACCCTCCCCTCCCACCCCCCTCCTCCCCTCCTCCCGACCCGCCCGCAGCAGCAGCAGCAGCAGCAGCTCGCCTCCGTGACGCAGCTCTCGAGGCTGACATTGGGGTTGCGACAGGCAGTTCCTCCTCGATCGCCGGCGCCTTCGAGGTAGCGGTTATGGCTTGAGGTTCCGCGAAACTTTCTTTTACTTTCTGGTTCTATCTTTGGTGAAGTTTGAGGTTCCGCGAATCTTTATTTTTATTTTCTGGTTCTGTCTTTCCGTTTTTTTTTATTGTTTGGTGGTTTGAGGTTCCGCGAAATTTTCTTTTATTTTCTGGTTCTGTCTTTCCGTTTTTTTTTAATTGTTTGGTGAAGTTTGAGGTTCCGTTAAGCTTTCTTTTACTTCCTGGTTCTGTCTTTCCGTTTTTTTTTTATTGTTTGGTGAAGTTGAGGTTCCGCGAAACTTTCTTTTATTTTCTGGTTCTGTCTTTGGTGGTTTGAGGTTCCGCGAAATTTTCTTTTATTTTCTGGTTCTGTCTTTCCGTTTTTTTTTTTTTTTAATTGTTTGGTGAAGTTCTTGTGTTTTTTAATTTTCGTTTATTCGTTTCTTT
>NC_091549.1:51654928-51657428 GCF_042767895.1 Penaeus vannamei
TCGCTTGTGGGGCGCGCCAGCAGGTGGGTCTCGCCGCGTGCCAACAGGAAGGGGCGGGCGGTGCCAAGGCTGGGGCTGAGGGGGGGGGGGAGAGTGTGCCAATGCTTGGGGTACATGGAGGAGAGGAGGGGGGGAAGAAGGGGAGAGGGAGGAGAGGATGGGAAGAGAAGGGGGATAAGGGGGGGAGGGGTGTGAAGAGGGGAGAGAAGGGGGAGAGGAGGAGAAGAGAGGGGAGGAGAGGGGGTGGGCGGTGGGTGTGGCGCCTTCTGTTGGACATAGCGTGGTGCGAATAAAAGAAATAATCAAGAGGAGGATAAGAATAGGGTGGGAGGCAGACTGTATTCGTGTAACTAGAGAAGCAGAGATGCCAAAATCTGTACGCAAGCTAAAATGCACTTTGCAATCACACCAAACTGAACGCCAATTTCAGATTAGACCCATAAAAGAGTAAGATTAACAACCACTATCAAAACACACACGTACGCAAAATAATAAAAAAAATAAAGAAGACCCAAGTAGAAAAACACAAATATTGAACAGACACTATCACACTTACGAATGCAAACACAGATAGAGAGCGTATAATGTAACACAAAATAACACAGAACAAGATCACGTGACCAGCTCTTCTCCCAAGCTCTATACAGAGACGTGAGCTAAAGCGCAAGCCAAGCCTCCCTTCCCTCTCTGTTATGAAATACATCAAAAGCAAAAGAGTACGTGGCGATGTTTAATGCTGTTCTCAAGAGGATTTCACTTAGACCCACTCAGCTGTTGATGCCTTATAAAGGACGCGTGTTTGTGGATGCTGATAGAAAGGGTTTTTTCACTCGTCTTGTGTTTTGTCTTCGGTGGAAAATCTTTTGTCTTTTTTTGGGAGGACGTGGACATTGCAGCGTGGGGGGAGGGGAGGGGGGGAGGGGGTATGTGGAACAAGATTATGTGGTGGATAAAGAGGGATTAGATATTATGGATATGGATGGTTAGCAGATATATAGGCTTAAAGATATATATAGACACAGACATATATGTGTGTGTGCGTGTATGTATACATTTGTTTGCGTGTGTGTATATGTGTGTGTGTGCGTGCGTGCGTGTGTATATGTGTGTGTGGATGGGTGTGGTTGTGGGTGTGTATTTATTAGTTTAGATGAAAATTATTGCGTGATTATATTATTTCATTGTAGTTTGTAATCATTTCATCTATGTACAGATTCTACACTCTTTTGTAGTGTCTGAGACCATAAGATAAGAGTATCTAGTAGTACATGTCACTAGCAGATCCATTAATTTACTTATCAGATGGAACTCATGAATTAACGATAAAAAGACGGTATATTCATGATTTAATTAAACTGTCTGTGCTGTGTTTGTGTATCTCCCAAGCCCCTCTCTCTTTCCTTTTTTTCTTTCTCTCTCTGTCTCTCTCTCTCTTTCTCTCTCGCTCTCCCCTCTCTCTCCCTCCCTTTGTTTTTTCTTTGTGTTTGTCTGTTTCTATCTCTCTCTGTCGTTCTTTGCTCATCTGTCTCTCTCTCTTTCTCTGTATTTTTGTCTCTATCTGTCTGTCTGTCTCTCTCTCTCTCTCTCCCTTCCTTGCACAGTCTACCACAGCCCTGCGCAGCGCTAACTCCTCCTCCGCCCCCAGGTACCGCTTGCACAAGGGCCTCGCCCCCCCGGCCATGCCCCTCGACGCCCTCCGCAGGAAAGTGAAGGAGGCCAAGCACCGCCTCCTGCACCACCCCCCGTCCCCCTCCCCCTCGTCCTCGTCGTCCTCGTCCCCCGCGACGACGAAGGGCGGGTCGACCCCCGACACCCTGCGGCACCCTCCGGACTCCCCCGCATCGCGCCTCTCGAGCCCCGGCCTCATCACCCCGTGCGACACCCTGGGGAAGCGGCGGCGCCCCCAGTCCCCCGGGGGAGGAGGCCCGGCGGGGGGAGGAGGCTGCTCCTCGCTGCAGCACTACTGGGGCGGCGAGGCGGGGGGAGGCGAGGAGGAGATCGAGCTCCTGCAGCAGTACCTGAACCTGCAGCAGCTGGCCGTCTCCAGGAAGCACTCGGCGCAGCTGCGGAGGATCAGGGACTCCCTCCTCGCCCGCGTCAGGAGCAGGCCGGCGTCCATGATCAAGACCGCGGGCGGCAACGACATGAGCTGCGTCGCGCCCGCGGTCCTCACCTCGCCCGCCCACACGCCCGCGAAGGACCGGCAGGCGCTGAGGAACTTCCTGCTGGACATCGGATTCGTCCAGTATTACTCCCTACTCAACAGACACGGGTACGACTCCAACGCACTTTTATGGCAAATTTTTCGTGGTTCAAGTCTTCGCACACACGACGAGAAACGCACAATTTGAATTCTATCATAAACTCACTAATTAATGTAAATCCTCCATTATTAGCTTTAATTAGGCGCCGAATATTAATGTAAATCCTTCCATTATTAGTTTCAATTAGGCGCCGAGTATTAATGTATATCCCTCTATTATTAGTTTCAATTAGGCGC
>NC_091549.1:51669928-51672428 GCF_042767895.1 Penaeus vannamei
CAAACACACACACACACATACATACAGACAAAAACAGACACCAAACACACATACAAACACACACACACACACATACGTACGGACAAAAAACAGACACAGAACACATATACAAACACACACACACACACATACAAGACACATAATTACAGAGAAAAACATAAAGGCAAAATACATTGTGTGAATATTAACAAATATCAATTTCATTTAGATAATAGTTAAACAGGATGTTAACTGGTTTTATGTTTTACAATCTTTGTCGAAAACAAACAAATCATACACTAGATTCTAAACATGCACAAACACACATACAAAAACTCATTGATAAAGACATATAAAAACAGACAAACATGCACAAAAACAAAAAAACATGCACAAACACACATACAAAAACTCATTGATAAAGACATAAAAAACAGACAAACATGCATAAAAACAATAAAACACGCACAAACATACATACAAAACACAGGGATGATAAAAACAACAACACACAGGGCAAACATGCACAAAAAAAAATAAAGCATGCACAAAACACATACAAAACACAGACAAACATGCACAAAAACAATAAAACATGCACAAACACATAAAAAAAACACAGACAAACATGCACAAAAACAATAAAACATGCACAAACACACATACAAATCACAGACAAACATGCACAAAAACAGTGACATGCACAAACATTCACCAACAACCAAAGGCAGACACGCAACAATCCCACAATCATTGACCTCAAGCAGTGATTCACATATTTCTGGGAAGTTCTAGAAATCATCATTATTTGGTCGATATGAAACAGGGGAAGAGAAATGAATTAAGTTTCTTTTCACTGACTCACGACTGAATGACTAATCTTTAGGAATCGGTTGGTCATGAAGAAAGGAAGAGAGAAAGAAGAAAAGAGAAGTAACAAAAAAGAAAGAGAGAAAACTTAGTGTGTATACGCCTTCTGCAGGGGTACCTCTTGAGGTGTCGGTTACTCATTTATAAGCCATATTTTATTGTATTCAATCTGCCTCTTCCTGAATATTTTTTCTCCAATAATGGTTCATTTGGAAGACTCGCTTTGGTACAAACCATTAAAGACGGTGATCATTGTCAGTCTCGTGTAATAGAAATTGATAATATTATACTCGCTGGTATCTTTCTCTCTACGTCAGAACTGCAGTATTGGCGAGGTTGACGAATGTTTAACCTAGTGTCATTTTTCCTTTCTCGTCCAGGGAAAAGTAGTTCTTTTCTTATTTTCCTAGCGTTCGAGAGCATTTCTAGCCATTTTTATAGACTATCGTAAGAAAAAGAAGCATTAAAGTAACTGGAGATCCCTCCGTCCGGATTTAAAGGGAGCACACACACACGCACACACACGCATGGAAGAGCAGGGAGCGTGCGTATCTGCGTTGTGAGAGAGAGAACCCAGAGCTTTCCCCGTCAGTCCGTCCTCTGCCTCTGTCTCAAGCAGGTCTCCCAACACTCACGCTTTGCCCGCGATCCACGCCCTAGCCGCGCCTATCCGATGGAGTGACCGCCCTTCCCTCTCTCTCCCCCCCCCTCCGCCCGTGAGCCCGCCCACACCCGCCCTCCCTCTCCATTCACCCCCTCACCGGTCTCCTCGACACCACGCCTTCAGACACGCTTACGAGCATGCGGTCGTAGAGGGGAGGCCAGAGGACCCCGGCCCGCTGAAGGAGGAGGACTCGTCTCTCGTGGCTGCAGGAGGAGCACCATGGTCACCTCGCCGTGTCCTGCGTCGTGTGCGGTGCCCGGCAGAAAACACTGGGGGGAGGCGTAACCCCTTGATGGAGAGGGGGATATGGAACCCTGAGGTGCCCCTGCAAGTGAATTCCGGACGGTGGACACTCGTGTTTGTGCGTGTGTTTGTGTGTTTGTTCCCCCCCCTCCCTCCCCGCCCGTGGTCTTAATTCACGATGAGGCTACGGAAAATTCGCGAAACTTGCGGGTGAGGTGGTTGACCTTTTCCTCCCCCTCCCCCTCCCTTCCCTTCCTCCTTCCCTCCCTCTCCCTCCCCTCCTCCCCCTCCATCCTTTCCCCTATTCCTCATACGCCCCCTACCTCCTTCCCCAGTACACCCCTTCCCCCTCCTTCCCGAAAAAAACACGAGAGGAACCCCCCGTGGCAGTCCCTCCAAGCCGGCGATGGTGGTTGCGTGAGGTCATGAGGCAGCCTGAGAAAATCATGGCCAGACTGAATGCCAGAAACAGGTATGTGCCTTTCGGTGCCGCCGCCTCCTGGGGGCGGGCTGTCGGCCTTGGGCTGTGGAATGTAGGCGTGATGCACTTGCATGTATACGCGTATATATATATATATATATATATATATATATATATATATATATATATATATATATATATATATATATGTATATATATATGTATGTATATATATAATATTTTATTTATTTATTTATTTATTTTACGCGCACACACACACACACACACACACACACACACACACACACACACACACACACACA
>NC_091549.1:51679928-51682428 GCF_042767895.1 Penaeus vannamei
AAACTCCGGTAAAAGAAGAAGGATTTTCTCCTGTAAAATCCTTGCCAGACAGATTTTCAAGAGCGACTGAATGGGAAGGACACAGAAGAAGGATTTTCACCAGAAATCTTGATCCTCCATGGAGCTCTGGGGAAATAAACTATGGGAATGCAGAATAATAATGAACTATGGACAATAAACTCGTGCTGAGTAATATGAACTGTGGGTAATTTGAATGTGGGTATGATAGGTGAAGTATAGAGATGTGGGCCAGATGATGAGAGAGAGAGAGAGAGAGAGAGAGAGAGAGAGAGAGAGAGAGAGAGAGAGAGAGAGAGAGAGAGAGAGAGAGAGAGAGAGAGAGAGAGAGAGAGAGAGAAAAGAAAGGTGTGAGAAAGAGGGAGATAGAGACAGAGACGGAGACTAAGACAGACAGACAGAGAGAGAAAAGAGGGAGCGAGAGGAAGTAAAGAAGATGATTGGAAGAGATCTGAATCTGGACGTGGCAAAAACATCACACAACTAGTCTATGTGCATTGCCGAAGAATCAAAGAAAATGGAATGTAAAGTCATCCATAGAAAACGTATATAGGAATACTAGAGAAATCTAAAAGCAATATGGAGAAAAAGACTACTGGAAGCTGGAGAAATAGCTTTATAGATTACGAAGAAAGCTCCAGATATGCCACAGACAGCTGGGGAGCTCTGAGCCTAATGGTGAAAAAAATTGCAAAGAGAATATTTAGAGAATCATTAGGCATATACAAAGATGGTGAGGAAACCTTGTAGGTGGAATGAGTTTATTCAAATTGCTGAAAAGAGGTAAGATAAATAACAATACGACGTCTTATAAAAGGGTCATAAAGAAGTTATTCTGCTTTCAGAGGAAGAGCCATAAAACACAGCAAACTCTCCAAAGAAGAAGAAGAAGAAGAAGAAGAAGAAGAAGAAGAAAACACATACACAGTAGACACAATGTATGCTAAATTCTGAGGAATCTATTCAATAAAATCATTGTCTGGAAAAGGGAAAGAGCTTGCTAATGCCAGTCTACAAGGGATAGAAGAGATGCAAGTCTGTGGAAGTTAGTGTAGCATCCATCTCAATTTGTACATTATGAATATTTGGGAGAAGATAGATAGGAGACTGACAAGAATAATTGAAATTAAGGATAAGCACTTTGGATTTATGTGATGACTGGCTATGGATTTAGGATCAGATGGAAGACAGACTCCAGAAAATACTGACAAGAGAGAGAGAGAGAGAGAGAGAGAGAGAGAGAGAGAGAGAGAGAGAGAGAGAGAGAGAGAGAGAGAGAGAGAGAGAGAGAGAGAGAGAGAGTGAGTGAGAGAGAGAGAGAGAGACTGAGACAGACTAAGACTGAGACAGAAAAAAAGAAAGGTGTGAGAAAGAGAGAGAGACAGACAGAGACAGAGACTAAGACAGACAGATAGATAGATAGGAGACTGACAAGAATAGTTGAAATTAAGGATAAGCACTTATTTATGTGATAATGAGGCTAGTGATAGTGGTGACGAAGAAGCAGTGGTTAGATAAAGGGAAGATAAAGATATTCAAACTCATATAAGGGAAAAATGTAACTGGACAAGATCAAGAATTTGAGAGCTCGAAGGAAAGTTTGAAAAGGGATGGATGGAGCAATCTTTCTACCTTGAAGATGGAGAAAGTGGAATAGGAGATGGGGAGAAGAGGGAATAGGGAAAGTGTATCAAGATTACGTGAAAGTAGTAAATGGACAGGTCATGAGAAAGTGGAATAGGAGAAAATGGGGAGAAGAGGGGATAGGGAGAGTGTATCAAGATTACGTGAAAGTAGTAATGGTATTAGAGAGAGTCCAAAATCGTCGATTCCACATATATACAATATAGAGTATAGAGACAGAAAGGAAAACACTTCTGCAAACATACCCACATCTAAAAAATTATCACAAACATATACAACGTAAAACCAGAGAAAGTTATGTTTGCTTTAAGAAAAAAAAGTACTAGCTCTTGAAAAGTCCTATACACTTTTCAATCCCTAGACATTATTTTTTTCTAGTAAATCAACATAGGATGAACAATTAAAACCCTAACATGCTTGTTAGTATGATTGAGATTTATATAGAGCATGGTACTTTTATGGTTTTATAACTATCTTTAAGAAGTAGTATGAAGTGTTGATGTTTCTTTTCAAGTGTTATATTTGTTGCTTGCTACTAATATAATTGCACAATTCTTAGCCGAAATTGCATGCATCAAATGACGGCAAAGGCTAGATCAGTAGCAACTCGGGGAGGTGTCATGGCGTTTGTTTTGATGATTGTTTAATGAAAATATAACCATTAAAACCATTATTTTACATCCCTTTTGAAAACCGAAGAGACTAAAAAGATCGACCATATTCACAAAGCATTCGTACCTTTTGTGACGTCATCAAAATATACTCCATGTGTTTTTTTTTTTCCAAAAATAGAATCAGACGATAGGACACCTCCTCGAGTTGCTACTGATATAGCCTT
>NC_091549.1:51692428-51707428 GCF_042767895.1 Penaeus vannamei
GTTCGTCGCTACAACTTACACTGTTCTTACTTCGTCAGGTGAGTTTGCGTGGGAGAGAGAGAGTGAGAGAGAGAGAGTGAGAGAGGGGGAGAGGGGGAGAGGGAGAGGGGGGAGAGGGAGAGAGAGATGGAGAGAGAGAGGGGGAGAGGAGGGAGAGGGGGAGAGGGAGAAGAGGGGAGAGAGGAGAGGAAGAGGGAGAGAGAGGGGGAGGGGGAGGGGGAGGGAGAGGGGGAGGGAGAGAGGGAGAGGGGGAGAGGGGGGAGAGTGAGAGGAAGAGGGGGAGGGAGAGGGGGAGAGGGAGAGGAGAGGGAGAGAGAGGGAGAGGGGAGAGGGAGGAGGGAGGGAGGAGAGGAGAGGAGAGGGGGAGAGGGAGGAGAGGGGGAGAGGGGGAGAGGGAGAGAGAGGGGGAGGGAGAGAGAGAGGGAGCGAGGGAGAGGGAGAGGGAAAGGGAGAGGGAGGGAGGGAGGGATGGAGGGAGGGAGAGCGAGAGGGAGAAGGAGAGAAAGGGAGAGGGAGAGGAGAGAGGGAGAGTGAGAGTGGGAGAGTGAGAGTGAGAGTGAGATGTTTTTGTGTGTGTGTGTGTTTGTGTACGCGTGTTTGAGAGTGTAATGGTGAGAGAGTTGTGTGGAGAGCTTGGAGAGGGAGAGAGAGAGAGAGAGAGAGAGAGAGAGAGGAGAGAGAAGAGAGACTGAGAGGCGAAGAGAGAGCGAGAGAGAGAGAGAGAGAGAGGGAGAGGGAGAGGGATAAAGAGAGAGAGTGAGAGAGAGAGAGAGAGAGTGAGAGAGAGAAAGGGAGAGATAGAGAGAGGATGAGGGAGTCGAGAGGAGAGTCAGAGAGAGATTCAGAGAGAGAGAGTCAGAGAGAGAGAGTCAGAGAGAGAGAGGGAGAGGGAGAGGGAGAGGGAGAGGGAGAGGGAGAGGGAGAGGGAGAGGAGAGGGAGAGGGAGAGAGGGAGAGGAGAGAGAGAGAGAGAGAGAGAGAGAGAGAGAGAGAGAGAGAGAGAGAATGAGAGAGAGAGAGAGAGAGAGAGAGAGAGAGAGAGAGAGAGTGGGAGAGAGAGAGAGATTGAGAGAGTGAGTGTTTTTTTTGTGTGTGTGTGTGTTTGTGTACGCGTGTTTGCGTGTGAGTGAGGTTGTGTGCATGCTTGTGTGTGCGTATATCTAAGCAATTATGTATTCATATATACCTATATATATATATATATATATATATATATATATATATATATATATATATATATATATATATGTATGTATGTATGTATGTATTTCAATCATAATGATCATCCTAACCTGAATAACCCATCCAACATTTAACCTAAATGAATAACCTAAATGAACACTGATACTCTATGAATAACAAAAAAATGAATAACAAAAAAAAAAATATTTGTAACAAGAGTAAATTTCCTTTACTCATCACAGGCGTCACATATAACAGCTTCAATGTCCTGAGATGGGTAATACGTGAGGACTCCGAAGCTAACCCTTTGACCGAGGAGGACTCAGCGGTGAGTAAGCGAAAATGAGTAAGGCATGGAAATTGATGAGGATGAAAATGATTTTGATGATAGTAATGATGATGAGGAGAATGAGTGAGTGGGAGTAAGGATGATAATAGAAAGTAATGAGGATGAAAATGATTTTGATGATAGTATTGATGATGATGATGATGAGTAAGCGTGAGTAAGGATGATGATAGAAAGTAATGAGGATGGAAATTATTTTGATGATAGTAATGATAATGATGATGATTTTGATGATAGTAATGATAATGATGATGATTTTGATGATAGTAATGATGATGATGATGATTTTGATGATAGTAATGATAATGATGATTTTGATGATAATAATGATGATGATGATGATTTTGATGATAGTAATGATGATGATGATGATTTTGATGATAGTAATGATGATGATGATGATTTTGATGATAGTAATGATAATGATGATGATTTTGATGATAGTAATGATGATGATGATGATTTTGATGATAGTAATGATGATGATGATGATTTTGATGATAGTAATGATGATGATGATGATGATTTTGATGATAGTAATGATAATGATGATGATTTTGATGATAGTAATGATAATGATGATGATTTTGATGATAGTAATGATGATGATGATGATTTTGATGATAGTAATGATGATGATGATGATTTTGATGATAGTAATGATGATGATGATGATGATGATTTTGATGATAGTAATGATAATGATGATGATTTTGATGATAGTAATGATAATGATGATGATTTTGATGATAGTAATGATGATGATGATGATTTTGATGATAGTAATGATGATGATGATTTTGATAATAGTAATGATAATGATGATGATTTTGATGATAGTAATGATGATGATGAATTTGATGATAGTAATGATAATGATGATGATTTTGATGATAGTAATGATAATGATGATTTTGATGATAGTAATGATAATGATGGTGATAGCAGTAGTGGTATAGATGATAGCGGGAATACTGATAGTAATGATGCCAGTAAGATGAATGATACTGGTTTGATGATGATAATGTTGATAATAGTAAGGGTCCTTAACCCAATCGCCACATTCGTTAAGAATACTTGCCATGCCAATAGTTATATATATATATATATATATATATATATATATATATATATATATATATATATATATATATATATATATATATATATCTGTGTGTGTGTGTGTGTGTGTGTGTGTGTGTGTGTGTGTGTGTGTGTGTGTGTGTGTGCGTGTGTGTGTGTGTGTGTGTGTGTTTACACATGGCACTAGTACTTAGAGACCAAGGAGTCATATTATCATCTTTAATGTTAGATATTTTATAACATTTTGATAATGATGACAGTAAGAATAATAACAGTATCACCATTAATAGTTAGAAGGAAATATTAGTAAGAATAATTACAATATTATCATTAATAGTTAGAAAGAAAAACACATTTTCCCGCCATTTCAAGGAATGAGTAAGTCATGCTGCGTACATGTGGCGCCATCTGTATGTAAAAAAAATCACAAAAAAAAACTGCAGGCTCTGTGGCGGTTAGGTTAATATTATAATATCAATACTAATGATACTTTTGATAGTGTCAGTGATAGTGGTCATGATAACGATAATGGTCGGTATCGACAATGATAATAAAATATGATAATGAATATACTTGATTATAACTATGATAGATACAATAATCATTATATGATGATAATTATAATAGTGGAAAAACAATGAGAGAGAGAGAGAGAGAGAGAGAGAGAGAGAGAGAGAGAGAGAGAGAGAGAGAGAGAGAGAGAGAGAGAGAGAGAGAGAGAGAGAGAGAGAGAGAGAGACGGGAAACGAATGAAATAGAGAAAGAGAGAAAACCAAAGAGAACGAAAGAGAAAAAAGAAAAAAGAAAAAGAGAGTCGAAAACCTCACCCTTACCCCCCTACCCCCTACCCCCCTACAGGTGTACACAGGTAACCTGACGTGGCAACAGATGCAGGAGATGCGCGTCCACCACGTTTCGCAGGTGTGCTCAGCGCTCAACCTGACGCAAGCTCTCGACCACTCGGTCCTCAAGCACATTCTGGTCGACACAAAGCACAAAGTTCTCATGTGCTTTGTGCCTAAGGTACGGCGGGCTAAGAGGGTTGCTGTGTTCATTTTTTTTAAAATTCATGTTGTACCTGTATTCATTCAGACATACATGCATATATCAGCATTTTGATACGTGCATACATGCATACATCAGCATTTTGGTAAATATACACATGCATACATTAGCATATTGATACACATACATCAGCATTTTGATACATATACACATGCATACATCAGCATTTTGATACATACATACATGCAAACATCAGCATTTTGATACATACATCAGCATTTTGACATATACATGCATACAACAGCATTTTGATACTTACATACATGTATATATCAGCATTCTGATACATACATACACACATCAGCAATTTGATACATACATACATGCATACATACATCAACATATTGCTACATACATACATACATACATACATCAACCTATTGCTACATACATACATGTAATACATCAAATTATGCATACGGACATATGTATCCTAATATATACATATATGCATTCATGAATACCTGTATATATACATAGATTTCTTTCTTTTGAGGATATTTTATTTTACGTCTGGATATTTTCTTCGTTAAGTACCTACCTTCTGGCCAATTCAGTTTCTATTTTTCTTTTTTTTTCTCGTGATTTCTGCTCTGTGTCACGTCTCCGTTTTCTATTCTACTTACCCATTTTCTTCTAGTTCCGTTCGGGTGGGCAGAAGTCCTGTTGTTATTTTGTTATCTGTTCTTCTTTTGGTGATTTCCTCATTTCCATTTAGGCTTTGATATTTTTGAGTGAGATCTGTTTATTCTTGTGGTGCAAAGAACGTCTAAAATAAGCCTTGTGTTCAGATTAATCATTTTTTCATAGTTAAAAGAAAACGCGCAACTTTTAGGGGTAACTTTTGAAATTTCACTCCTTTATTGCTTTGGTCTTCGGTGATCCGGTTTGAAAGAATTTCCTTTTTATCCTGCTTGCTACTTTGGCTAATCGTCTTTAAAAGTCCCTGCTATTTGGATGATATGAATACAGGACTGAGTGTTTTGTAGTGTTCTGTAGCGTTGCCATCTCGTTTATGATACAGGGATGTGGTAGTTACTTCGTTCTAGGAGTTGGGTACTTTTCTTGATGTCAGGTTCATATTACACGAATATATTACACAATGGCGATCAATTACACAGTGGGGTCTGGGGGTAGTACCTCTAAGGGGTCCTTTGTGTTTTTTTAGGATTTGTGAAAAAATACTTGGAAAAATACGATTAATTGAACTTAATTTTTTCTTTCGTAGAGAAGTATTTACACTTCCACACATAGAATAACTTACGTTTTTCTGATTATCATGTTTACTTACAATGAAAGAAATTTCTGATGAGCAAAGATTATACAATCACCCGTCGGTTTTCTCACACCATTCAAAATATAAATCATTTCTTTATCCATTTTTGGCAATTTCCGATTTTATTTTTTGTCAAGCGTCATACCTGGGTTGCCATTCTATGTACATAAACATTCGCATATACATACATTCGTGCATGTATATTTTTCTGTTCTTATTTTCTTTCTCGAGAAGTTACGGAAGAAGCGGAAACATTAGAAGGAAATTCTATTTATGTGCATATGGCTCACAATTTATCATTGTGACTAATGTACCATTACTCATTCATTCATACATTTTATTTATTTATTTTTACACTTATTGCATCGTCACGAGTGTCATAACATCATAACCTCCACCATAATTACCACAACCATTACTCTAACGACCCTCACCACCACCACAGCTCACCATCACCACACATTCCCACAACGACAGATCCCCCAGCTCACCATAACCCCACCACAACCCACCTCCCCCCAGCTCACCATAACCTCTCCCTCCCAGCTCACAACAACCTTCTCCCCCCCTCTCCCAGCACACCATAGCCCCTCCTAGCTCACCAACCTGGCCACCTCCCCCCAGCTCATCATAACCCCACCACAACCCACCTCCCCCTCCCCCCCAGCTTACCATAACCCTCCACCACCACCAACCCACCATAACCAACCCCTCCCCCAGCTCACCATAGCCCCACCATCAGCCACCCCATAATTCCCACCATAACCCCACCACCAACCCACCTCCCCCCTCCCTAGCTCACCATAGCCCACCTCCCCCTAGCTCACCCACATAGCCACACCACAACCCCTCCCCTCCCACCCTCCCAGCTCACCATAGCCCCACCACCAACCCACCTCCCACCACCAGCTCACCATAGCCCCACCACCAACCCCCCATAACCCCCCTCCCCCCCATCACCCCATATCCCCACCACCAACCCCACCTCCTCCCTCCCTTCTCCCCCCATATCCCCT
Source organism: Penaeus vannamei (assembly GCF_042767895.1). Lineage (NCBI taxonomy): Eukaryota > Metazoa > Arthropoda > Malacostraca > Decapoda > Penaeidae > Penaeus > Penaeus vannamei. Next base: position 51,698,396 of record NC_091549.1, read on the forward strand.
CTCCCCATCAACCTCCCCATCCCCCCCAACAGCCCCTCACCAACTAACCCCTGCTTACCACCTAACCCCCCATAACCCCCCCTCCTCCTTGGCCACAGGTCGCGTGCACGTCCTGGAAGCGTATGTGGTTCTGGCTCTCGGGTCTGGTCGAAGAGGACGAGGACGTGATGGCCCTGACGAGACCCCAAGTCCACGGGCCTTTCCTGTCCACGCTGGCCAGCTTCAAGTTCTCGGGTGAGGCTTCAAGTTTGTTGTTGTATGGTTGTATGGTTGTTGATTTTTTGATATTGTTGATTTTATTTATTTATTTGTCGGGTGAGGCTTCAAGTTGTTGTTGTTGTTGATTGTGTTGTTGTTGATTAGTTTTTTGGGGGGGTTTATTTATTTATTTATTGGTTTAGTTGTTGTTGTATGTATTGTTGTTGATTTTTTTTGTTTATTTATTTATTTATTTGTTTGTTTATTTTTTTAGGCTGTTGAGTTGTTGTTGTTGTATTGTTGTTGATTTGTTTTTGTTGTTTATTATTTTTATTTATTTGTTTAGTTGTTGTATTGTTGTTTGATTTGATTTGTTTGATGTTTATTTTTTTATTTATTTGTTTATTTTTTTCTTACCGGTTCGTTGGTTAATGTTATTTTTTAATTTAGTTTATTTGTTTATTTGTTTACTTTTTTCTTAATGGTTGGTTCATGATATATTATTTTGTTTTAGTTTTTAATTATTTTTTGTCTTACCGGTTGGTTGGTTAATCTTATTCTATTTTATTTATCTATTTATTTATTTTTTATTACCGGTTGATTGATTAATTTAATTTTGTTTTATTTAACTGTTTATGTTTTTTCCTTCTCGGTTGGTTGGTTAATTTGATTTAATTTTAGGTGTCTATTTATTTGTTTATTTTTTTCATATCGTTTGGTTGGTTAAAGAAAAATAACAATAAAAGTAAAACAAGAAGAAAACAAGAAAAATATAAATAAGAATAGCAAAAAACAAAAGCATAAAATTAGAGAGTGAACCAAATCGACTTATTTATCTATCTATCGGCTTATCTATCTAATAATCAGGTAGAGGATTTATTACCTGTGTAATCTTGGATTTAGAGATAAAAGCTTGTTTGGGGAAGTTTATTGCCCATTTTGTGATAAGTTTGAATATTTTTAATCCATTTTTTGACGTAAGTGGAAATGTACTAACATTCCACCCAAACAATTAACCTCTCTCTCTCTCTCTTTCTCTGTCTGTCTGTCTGTCTGTCTCTCTCTCTCTCTCTCTCTCTCTCTCTCTCTCTCTCTCTCTCTCTCTCTCTCTCTCTCTCTCTCTCTCTCTATATATATATATATATTTATATATATATATATATATATATATCTCTATCTCTCTCTCTCTCTCTCTCTCTCTCTCTGTCTCCCTCTCCCTCTCCCTCTCCCCTCTCCCCCCCCTCTCTCTCTCTGCCTGTCTGTCTCTCTCTCTCTCTCTCTTTGTCTGTCTGCCTGTCTCTCTCCTCTCTCTCTCTCTACCTCCCTCTCTCCCTCTCCCTCTCCCTCTCCTCTCTCTCTCTCTCTCTCTCTCTCTCTCTCTCTCTCTCTCTCTCTCTCTCTCTCTCTCTCTCTCTCTCTCACTCTCTCTATCTCTCTCTATCTCTATCTCTCTCTCTCTCTCCCTTTCCCTCTCCCTCTCCTCTCTCTCCCCCCCCTCTCTCTCTGCCCTGTCTGTCTCTCTCTCTCTCTGCTTTGTCTGTCTGTCTCTCTCTCTCTCTCTCTCTACCTCCCTCTCTCCCTCTCCCTCTCCCTCTCCCTCTCTCTCTCTCTCTCTCTCTCTCTCTCTCTCTCTCTCTCTCTCTCTCTCTCTCTCTCTCTCTCTCTCCCCCTCCCTCTCCCCTCCCACCTCCTCCCCATCCCCCTCCCATCCCTCCTCTCCACTCCCTCCCCATCCCCCATCCCTCCCTCCCTCACCCCCCCCCACCCCTCCCACCCATCCCTCACTCCTCCCCTCCCTCCCTCCCTCCATCCCTCCCTCCCTCACCCCCTCCACCCCCCTCACCCCCACCCCGCAGAAGAGCGCAAGAGAGAGATGCTCAAGAGCTTCAAGAAGTTCATTTTCACCCGCCATCCGCTGGACCGCCTCATATCCGCCTACAAGGACAAGCTGGAGAATGTGGATGACGAGAGCAACTTCGACTTCCACAAGCACGTCGGCCAGGAGGTGGAGAGGATGGTCCGTGGAAGGGTAAGGTGGATGAGGTGGATGTGGATGAGGTGGAGAGGATGGTCCGTGGAAGGGTAAGGTGGATGAGGTGGATGTGGATGAGGGGATGTGGATGAGGTGGAGAGGAAAGGGTGGAAGGGTAAGGTGGATGAGGTGGATGTGGATGAGGGGATGTGGATGAGGTGGAGAGGAAAGGGTGGAAGGGTAAGGTGGATGAGGTGGATGTGGATGAGATGGAGAGGAAGGTCCGTGGAAGGGTAAGGTGGATGAGGTGGATGAGGGAATTTGGATGAGGTGGAGAGGATGGTCCGTGGAAGGGTAAGGTGGATGATGTGCAGAGGATGGTCCGTCGAAGGGTGAGGTGGATGAGGGAATGTGGATGAGGTGGAGAGGATGGTCTGTGGAAGGGTAAGGTGGATGAGGGAATGTGGATAAGGTGTAGAAGATAGTCCATGGAAGGGTAAGGTGGATGAGAGAAGGTGGATGAGGTGGAGAAGATGGTCCGTGGAAGGGTAAGGTGGATGAGGGAATGTGGTTGAGAGAAGGTGGATGAAGTGGATGATGTGGAGAGGATGGTCCACCGAAGGTTAAGGCGGAGAATAAATTATGAGGTGGATAGGGAATGTGGATGAAGTGGATAACGTGGAGAGAATTGTTCATGGAAGGGTAAGGTGGAGAGGAAAGGTGGATGAGGTGGAGAGGATGGTCCATGGAAGAGCAAGGTGGAGACTTAAAAAAGGAATGAGGTGGATGGATGAGTTGGGTGGAAGGTGGAAAGGGTGAGGTGGAGTGGAAGAGAGGTGTGTGGATGATGATGGTGGCGATGATGATAGTGATGATAATGGTGGTGATGATGATGTAGATGATGATGAAGATGGATGATGATGATAATGATGATGATGAAGATGATGATGTTGATGGTGATGTGATGGTAATGATAATATAATACAAACATTAATGATAATGATAATTAGGATATGATGATAGTAGCTAAAGTAGTAATAGTAGTAGTAATAATGTTGATAAAAAGATACTACTACTACTACTACTACTAATAATAATGATAATAATATTAATGATAAGGATAATCCTGAAATAGTAATGATAATAATAATAATAATAATAATTATAATAATAATTATAACGATAATGATAATAATAATGGTAATAATATTAATAATATTAATGATAATGATAATACTGGTAATAGTAATAATAATAATAATAATGATAATAATAATAATAATAATATTTATTATTATTATTATGATAATTATAACGATAATGATAATAATAATGGTAATAATATTAATAATAGTAATGATAAGATTAATAATAATGATAATAATGATAATGATAATAATGATAATAATAATGATAATAATAATAATAATAATAATAATAATAATAATAATAATAATAATAATAATAATAATAATAATAATAATAATAATAATAATAATGATAATAATAATAATAATAATGATGATAATAATGATAATAATAATAATAATAATAATAATAATAATAATAATAATAATGATAATAATAATAATAATAATGATTATTATCACTACAACAAATAACAAAAACAAAGCCTCCTCCATCGCGCAAATAAAAACCCACATAATCACCCGATCACTGACCCAAGCTCCTCCCTCAACCTCAGGTCACGGGTCAAGGTCACAACGTCACCTTCTCCGAGTTCATAACCTGGGTCACGCCCCCGAACGGCACCTGGACCTTCGCCCAAAAGAACGAGCACTGGCTCCCCATGACGGAACTGTGTGCCCCTTGCGCCGTGCAGGTGAGGTGGGGTTGGCTTGGGTGGGGGGGGGGCGTAGGAGAGGGGGTTGTGGGGAAGGTTTTAGGGAGAAGGGAGATGGGGAAGGTTTTAGGGAGAGGGGAGAGGGGGACGTGGGGAAGTTTTTAGGGAGAGGGGAGAGGTGGGGAAGGTTTTAGGGGTCGGGGAGATGGGGGCGTATGGGAGGGGGACGTGGGGAAGGCGTAGGAGAGGGGACGTGGGAAAGGTTTTGGGGAGAAGGGAGAGGGAGACGTGTGAGAGAGGGACGTATGAGAGGGGGACGTATGAGAGGGGGACATGGGAAAGGTTTTAGAGATCGGGGAGAGGGGGGCGTAGGAGAGGGGGACGTGGGGAAGGTTTTAAGGAGAGGGGAAAGGGGGGCGTATGAGAGAGGGACGTATGAGAGGGGAGAGGGGGGGCGTATGGGAGGGAGACGTGGGAAAGGGTTTAGGGATCGGGGAGAGGGGGGCGTATGGGAGGGAGACGTGGGAAAGGGTTTAGGGATCGGGGAGAGGGGGGCGTATGGGAGGGAGACGTGGGAAAGGGTTTAGGGATCGGGGAGAGGGGGGCGTATGGGAGGGAGACGTGGGAAAGGGTTTAGGGATTGGGGAGAGGGGGGCGTATGGGAGGGGAGACGTGGGAAAGGGTTTAGGGATCGGGGAGAGGGGGGCGTATGGGAGGGAGACGTGGGAAAGGGTTTAGGGATCGGGGAGAGGGGGGCGTATGGGAGGGAGACGTGGGAAAGGGTTTAGGGATCGGGGAGAGGGGGGCGTATGGGAGGGAGACGTGGGAAAGGGTTTAGGGATCGGGGAGAGGGGGGCGTATGGGAGGGAGACGTGGGAAAGGGTTTAGGGATCGGATACAAAATCTTGGGGAGTTTTTGAGTCCGTTTTGAGGGACTGGGTATGTTTTAGGGTTGAGAAAACGATTCTGAAAGTCTTAGATTCGTAGTCGACAGTTAGTGTTTTTTTCTCAAGATTGTAGGGCCTGTAACGTATTTTAGAATATATAGTATACTCCTTCGATTTTTTTTTTTCATTTTCAAGTCTTAGGGCGGTTTGTTAGAAATGTGTGAAGCCCGACCCAATTAGAATTCATATATACGGAGAGGCATAAACACAGAGATGAATGCCTTTCTAATAATCTACCTGATGGATATATATTTACTTATTCATCTATCCGTTAGTTAAGCACGTCTACCGTATAAGGAATATTCATTTGTTCGGACCTCGCGCAATTTTAACAATCCGGTAGCTAATCTTAAGAGTTTTATGTCCATTTTTGAGGTATTTGATATGTTTTTGGGTGAATCGAAAACTGCTGAACCTCTAGGCTCATTAGTTGATAGTTGTCGTGTTTTTTTTCTCAAGATTGTAGAGCTTATAACATATATTAGAGTATGTAGTATATTTCATTAGCCTTTTTTTCCCCCCAAGGCTCTTAATATTTATTCAAGACGTAATCTTCTTAGCTTATTTCTCTAGGCTGTCTCCGGGAATTTCCCTTTTGACTATTCCTCAAAAGTCCCTCTTTCAGAATGTCAAATCCTGCTGTCTCCTTATCCTTTTTCTGGTTCGCCACTCATCTCGCATCTCTACCGGCCTAATTAATTATCTGGCTGCCCCTGTCTCTGTCTGTCTGTCTGTCTCTGTCTCTCTCTTTTTCATATCCCAGTCTCTGTGTCATTTCATCTCTTTCTGTCTCACATCCCTGTCTCTCCGCCTTCTCCCATTTCTCTCATACCCATGTCTCTCCGTTATTCTCTCTCTCCCTCTCACTCTCCCTCCCTCTCTCTCCCTCTCTCTCTCTCTCTCTCTCTCTCTCTCTCTCCCTCTCTCTCTCTCTCTCTCTCTCTCTCTCCCTCTCTCCCTCATATCCCCGTCTCTCCGTCATTCTCTCATACCCAACACCCAAATCCACCAAGACTCACATCCACACCCTACCTCTCTGCCCCCAGTACGACGTGATCGGCCGCTACGAGCACCTGCAGAAGGACGTGAACCAGACGCTGCACTGGCTGGGCGCCGGGCAGTTCGCCGAGAGGTTCCCGCAGGCCGACCGCCCCTACCACGCCACGGCCCTGCACAAGGACTACCTCCAGCGGCTGTCCATGCCGGAAAAACTGCGATTTCTGAGGACCTACCTCCTCGATTTTTTGCTTTTCGGTTATGAGATGACGTAGTGCGGTTGTTCGATGCGTTGATTTGGTATATAAAAGAAAGAGAAAGAAAACAAAAAACAAAAAAACAGACGATTAATCATCTCTTTTTCCGCACATTCTAATTTTTTTTTCTTGTTATTTTGTAAGAAAAAAGAGTCAATGTTAAAAGCTCATTTTTATCCACTCTTGCTTACGGACTGTACATATACGTGAATTCCTCTACCGTAGCTTCGCAGAATTCGAAAAAAAAAAAAAATCCCACAAGAAGTTACTCAAATAAGCTTTAACAGTGATATCACAATCTATTGAATAATCAAACGTGATTTTATTCGCGCCTCTGAAAGCCTTAAATCTTCCGCTTGCCATATCATATTATATATATACATACAAATATATAAGATTTTTTTTTTTTTTGAAATTCTATTGCCACAAGCTTTTATACCGTATATAGGCCTATGTGCTTTACAACCCGTGCTGACAAGCCCGGCCAATTTCTTCCGTCTTATGTCAGCTATTAGTAAGGTCTAGATTTCATCGATATATACGATTCCTCCTAAAATCGCAATTAATCTAAGAATTAAAGAAACGAATGTAGGCCTATATTTCACCTAAAAAATTAATCTAATCTTTAATCGATAATATCAACAAACTTTCGCATTTTCGTTCGTTTATTCAAACTTTTAAATATACATCATTTTTATTTAATACCGTCGCAGTCATCCTTAATGCCTACACAACCACAAAGAACAATCATATATGACCACGCTCAATATATTTATAATCTCAATTCTAGCACGAATCAATCAACATTTTATCGATTTATTTAGTGTCGCATCTCGATCCATCCTTTCACATCCCGTTCATATTACATGCACTGATTTTAGTCAGTTAAGAATGCTCAACCTTTATGTAAAATTCACATCTCATTTTGGTTCGACATTTTCATCGTTTTCATTATATTATTTATATTATCCACGTGTGAGTGTTGTGTGTGTTTTGCAATGTTTATTTTTTTGGTTTTATTTTATTCCGTTTGTATTTCATCGTCAAAGATTTGCAGTAAGCATTTCTATTATTAAATTTAGTTTTTATAGTAAGACAATTATTTATTATTATTTTTAGAAATGCGTATTGATGTAGATATCAACACTAAGAGTGTTTTCATGTTACAAGCAAACGTTTCTCTATTAACGAAATAGAATGTTATCATATTAACCAGTCTTTCCACACTGACGACAAATGTTTCTATATTATGACGAGTCTTTCCATGTCTAGGACAAACGTTTCCATAATTCCGGAAAACATTTCCATACTAACCCAGTCTTTTCCATATATAGGGCAAACGTTTTTATATTTGCGAAAAAAAACGTTTCCATATGGAACCAGCTCTTTCCATATCTAAGTCAAACGTTTCCATATTTGCGACAAACGTTTCCGTATAGCGACAACCCTTTCCTCGTGCGTGTTTTTCACATTTATGACAAGTGTCCCAATGTACAACGAACTTGCAACAACCATTTCCTCATTAGTTTGTATATTTACACATACAACAAACGTTTGGAGGCTTTATGACAACGGCAAACTATTCGGTTTAGATCAAACACGTTCAGACTTGCAGCTAAAAATCGTCATTATGGCCAATATATCTCTTAGTCATTACACTCGTTATAGCCCAAAGATTCGTAATTCATAACCAAAGTTTCTACAATAATTCAACACGAACTTCACGACAAACGGTTCTCTATACATTCCTCCGTATATTTAGACGTGTATGTATCCCAAGAAACGTTTCTTTATTTGCGACAAACGTTTCGATATCCAACAAAGACACTTCCATTTCTAACCCAACCAAGTCCTAATACCGAACAGGGTAACTGATCAATTGATAATATTTACGTACAACTTATCTTCGAGCTTACTCCGTATTGCTTTTCCTTCTGATGTTCTTAATCTTCGCCTTTTAACATAAAGAACTGTATCTGGAGAACTGAGGCGTTTGACGTAATAAAACTGTAATGTCAGGATGAAGGAAAACGACTTTGATATTATGTCGACAATTTTTTTTTTCTCTCTCGATGTGTGTTTAGGTGTAATTGTAAAGGTTTCGGTGTATGTAGATTACAGAACGCATATTTAAGATCCACAGAAAGCCAGTTAAGATCGGTGTCACGTGTTACTGTCAGTAGATTTATTTAATTCCTATCTAGAGGTACACCTATTATTGCATAACACTATTATTTAGACAACAATTAATTGTTAGTATACTTGATTTATCTTCTGCCTCTAGTTAGATGTCGTTCACTTCTAGAATCTGATTTTAAAACTGAAATCACTTATTACAAGCAAAAAATGTTCAAGGATCACACCTAAAATCAAAACCCATTCCCGATGAAAGAATAAGAAATAATTTAGTTACTCCTCTATTATCCAAAGAAAATCGATAATATAGAAAACGATCGACGGATAAACTTAAATAAACCAAATAAGATGAACCATAATCTGCCAAAGTCATTATATGCATGTACATCTGGATGATTCTTGGGCAACACTTATCAAACACGGTCATAGAAGCTTACATGTTAGGATATATAGAGTCTGTCAATCAGTGTATTTGGTGCTGTGCGTATGATTAGGGACACAGAAAGAGCTTTAAAACAAATTCACTCGATGTGTGTCGTGTTCACTCCCCGAAAACGGATGTAAAATTTTCAAGCCTTGATTAGTGTCCGTGTGTAGATAGACCTTCCCAAAATCGTGCTCGCTAAGTGGAATAGATGTTGAAAGCAATACGTTGGTAAGCGGATCACGGATTTTATTTAAAGCGTATCCAAGTAAGAAATGAAACGGTGTCCTATTGAAACC
>NC_091549.1:51712428-51714928 GCF_042767895.1 Penaeus vannamei
CATTTCCGCTTGTTGAAGGCCAAGTGAGTTCTTTAGTGGAGCCTGAGCCAAAATCTTGTGTGACGTCCCTCAAACAACCCTGCGTACTTCGGAGGTCCCAAAGTCTGCAGTCAGAGAAAGTCTTTCCCATAGGAAGCATCTCATTCAGAGTCTTCAACAAAGTCTTCTCTGGCATAAGAAATGTATTTGTATCTTTAATCTCACACTCAAGATGGAAATTGTGCAGAAGCTTCATCTCAGTAGGAGATGGCATATAGAAGAAATTTTTATCTGTAAACCGGAATCTGTCAGTTAAGTCGGTACTCCTCAAATCTGCCATGAAAACTTCAGCACAAGTATCGGAGTCCCTGTTCGATCTATTCGTCAACATGAAGGAGCTGTCGTGACGCCGGGGCACGTAAGGTTTATCCTGGAAGAGAGTGATGACGAAGGTATGTGTCGCTGGGTCCCTGTGCAAAATAACGTTTGACTTAACGAATGAGAAAGGTGGATGAGCCCAAGCCTGGCACTGGTAGTAACCCTGGCCACTCAGTTTCAGCTCATACTGGCAACCGGAATCTTCTGTGCGCTCATGATGGGTAAATTCCCCATTGACATAACAGCGTGGGTGGATATAATCCCCGTCAGCCAAGAGGGTCTGGGGTTCTGCATCAATACACATGGTCTGTGAGCCTACAGACTCTGGCTCGTGGACCTGAAGTTGCATAGCTACTCTTGGAGAAATTATTTTCTGGCAGAGAATATGATGTTTACCTTCCTTTCTTCCCTGAAGTTTCCAGCCATTCTGTTCCAGAACACCATAAGGCTGCGAGTAGTCTGTATCAGCTAGCCAGTTCAGGTTCTCTTCAGAACCGCTATAGAGTAGACGTTCATTTCTCCATTCTACTCCCATCCAGACATTTGGCACCTTATTCAAGAACAAATACTGGCGATAAACCCAGTCTAGAAATCCTACATAGGGCGTGGGTAACTGTGCATCCAAATCTTCGCAAAACTGGCTGGCTTCAGGCCATGTCAGATTTTGCTTGACCTGGAACAACTTGAAGCATGTTTCGTCTTTACCTTTAAATATAGTAGTATTCCATCCAGTCGGGCATAAAAGACTGCCCTTGATTAGCAAAGGCCATCTGCTGATCTTATCTGTCAGGAAGTTGCTCTCAATCACAGCTACAAAAGGTAAATGCGTATTACAGTTTGAAGTCTGCAGTGAGTTATTGTTTGTGTCCAGAGCCAAGCATTCATAATCTATACGAGGATGACCACTCTCCCATGAAATGAATTCATTAGGATTGTAGGTAAAATCGGTTTTGTTAGGGCCCATGAACAACAAAGGGCTAAGTGGCCGTTTACGCCTTGTGGGTAACCATATCTTGCTACCAGTTTCGCTCTCATTTAACAGCTTCTGGACAGCTTCATATAGATTTCTCCCTCTGGTTCGCTTCATGAAGGAGAACTTATCAAGCACGCTGTTCTCCAGACCAGTTTTATATGTTGCACCAAACCCAGCATCCCACGTGTCAGGTGCTGAAATCTTAACACAGTGCTTTTTAGCCACTGCCCTGTATCCTTCTGGGCAGAGGTCAGTCCACGTGCACTGGGAAGAGTCGAACTGTATGTGTGCCCCATGGTTGTAGTTCCACATACACACCCCAGGAGAAAGCTTTCCATATTTGACTCTACATCTCCAGTTTTTTGGAAAAACATAACCGACCTCCGTGAAAGGCCATTCGATTTCTCTCCCGTCCTCTAAGATTTCTTTATGTCTCAGGCAAAACACTGGAAAAGCTACATGAGATGAATTTAAATATCCATATCTCTGATTTTTCCTGAAAATTTCATCGTATGTGAGTTTCTTGAGTTGAAAGTGTCTTAGATTATCCAACAAACTTCCTAAATCTTTCTTCGGTATATGAAGATGAAAACTATAATTGGCAAATACTTTTGTCCCATCTAAATTTGGTCTTTTGTCGACTGATATTGGATCCATTATATAGTTGGATATATTGTCAAACTGAGTCCTAAAGATGGCTTGTAGCGATCTCCTGGCATCCTCCACTGTTCGTCCCGGAGGCTCCTCTACGTGGGCGTTGAAGATTAGAACCAGCCAGTCCTTCAGCGTGACAAGAACCTGTTTACTGGCGATGCGCGCCGTTGAACGCGGAACCCACGTCTCGCACCATACTGTCCCCTGACTCACTACAATCGAGTCGCTCTTTTCCGATATGCCAGGGAGGATCGAGTCGGACTTGGTGGGGTCGTGGACGGTGGCTGGTAGTATGCTGTTATCGCAGTAACCCGAATACACCCCATCCTGTTGGCAATAGAACGGAAAAAGGTATAAGTAACCTCACCCGTAGGCCATGAGGTGGCATAGGCCTACTGTACACTGACACGCGGCGGAGTAAAAGCCCAACCCTTTTACCTTGCTCCAGAAGACGGGCGGCTGAGGGTCGAGCGGGAAGCCGGTGGACTTCCTGACGGCGACGCACGTGAGTGGCTC
>NC_091549.1:51737428-51739928 GCF_042767895.1 Penaeus vannamei
GTCTCCGATCGTCTGGGACGCAGAAGACGGGCAAAAAATGCGTCTCAAACGGCGGCGATGACTCCGACGACGACGACGCGACGCGCACGCATCTTCTGGCCGTGACGTCGCTGCTCGGTCGCAGTAACGCAACCTCCAGTGCGTCACCGGCGACTTCCAAAAGACGACGCCGGTAGAGTCGCCTCTTTTTGTCAGCGAAGACTATGCTTGCTGCCCGCGAGGACTCGGACTCTGCGCTTGGGTGGACGGACCCACGAGCAGAATAGAGACTCGTAAAATATGTTTATATGTAATCACACACATACGCTCGCATGTGTATGTGTCTGTATATGTGTGTGTGGGTGTGTATGGATAGATAGATAGATGGATACATAAATAGATAAACAGAAAGATAGATGGATACATAGATAAACAGAAAGATAGATGGGTACATGGATAAACAGAAAGATAGATAGATATATAGATAGATAAACAGAAAGATAGATGGATACATAAAGAGATAAACAGAAAGATAGATGGATACATAGATATATAAACAGAAAGATAGATGGATACATAGATAGATAAACAGAAAGATAGATGGGTACATAGATAAACAGAAAGATAGATGGATACATATATAGATAAACAGAAAGATAGATGGATACATAGATAGATAAACAGAAAGATAGATGAGTACATAGATAAACAGAAAGATAGATGAGTACATAGATAAACAGAAAGATAGATGGATATATACATAAACAGAAAGATATTTGGATAGGTAGATAGATAGACCGACAGATACAGACAGACGGACAAAGATATACATATCAACTTCCATCTGTTTCACACGCCTCTCTCTCTCTGCGCTTCGCCCTTTCTCTCCCTTTCTCCCCCTTTCTCTCCCTGTGGGCAGAATCGGCCGGGCATTGCGTACGTGAAAAGTCCGGCTTCCCACAGGATATTCTCAGCTCTCCCGTCTTCGTGGTGTGATGTTGACACCATCCGGCCTCACACTGCGCCTCACACTATCTCGAAAATCCTGACTGGCTCCGGAGATCAAGCTTCGGTGTTCTCTCAGGCTCAGGTGTTCTCTCATGCTGTTCTCCAAGCCTCGACCGGCCGCCGTGAATCCAAATTTCCAAATCCGAAACAGAAGAAAAAAAGGGAAAAATGATACAGGTTTCCAGTTAATTCCAGCTCATGTTGACATTCTAGAATTCTTGACCACAAAACCGAGACTGAGATTTCTTATGTGTGGGTGTGTGTCTGTTTGTTTACACACGCACACGCAGAGGGGAGTACGTACACATGTGTGCATTTGTACATAAACAGCGGTGTTTGTTACAGTTTATTGTATAGGATTCCCACAACCGAAAGTCAAGTTTACATAAGGCCCAATTTCAGGGGCAGTAAATACACATTACGAAAGGGATAATGATAATGATGATAATAATAATGATGATGATAATGATGATAATTTTGATAATGATAATTATGATAATGATAATGATGATGATAATAATAATGATAATGATGATAATGATAATAATGATAATGACAATAATGATAATGATAATGATGATGATAATGATAATAATGATAATAATGATAATAATGATAAGATATTAGTAATAAAGATAATAATAACGAAACAATAAAAAAACAATAATAATGATAATGATGATGTTAACAATAATAATGGTAATGATGATAAAGATAATAGCAATTATGATGATAATAATAATAATAATCACGATAATATAAAAATGATAGTAATAATAATAATGATTAATGATTACTATTGTTATTATTACTATCATTATGACAATAACTACAATGATAATAATAACAATGATGATAATAATAATGATAATAATAAAAATAATCATAATGATGATAACGGTGGTGATAATATTGATAATAATGATAATAATTATGAAAATAATAACAATAATGATGATAATGATGATAATAATAATCATGATAATAGTAATGATGATGATAATAATAGTAATGATGATGACAAAAAAATAATGATGATGATGATGATAATAATAATAAAAGCAATGATAATGACAATAACAAAAATACTATCACTAACAACAATAACAATAGAAACTAAAACTCTTAACAATAGTAGTATTAACAACAGCAATATCGACATAACAGCCTGTTTAAAGCACAATGGGCGCCAGTGGAGAGCGGGCGGGTTGTGGCCAAAGCACATATGGTAATGATTTAGGACTTAGAAGGGAAAGGAATCCTATGAGATAAAATTTGTTTTCCTCCAAGAGATGGTAATATGAAAGACAGCTTGAGTTGCGCAGAACAAGTGAAGTGGGGATTGCGTCGTATTGTTGTATTGCTCAGTGTGTCTCGTTTTTTTTTCTCGTTTTTTAATTTTTTTTATGGTTGTTTTTTCTTTGTTTTTTTTCTTACTGTGTTTCTCTTCCCGTCTTTTTTTTTCTCTCTCTCTGAAATCTTTTTTTCTTTCTCTCTTCTCTCTCTCTCTCTC
>NC_091549.1:51772428-51787428 GCF_042767895.1 Penaeus vannamei
CACTTTGCATCCACTATGTACAGTGGAGTGTCGTTCGCCCTCGCATCCACTCTATTCATCCACTTTGCATCCACTATGTACAGTGGAGTGTCGTTCGCCTTCGCATCCACTCTATTCATCCACTTTGCATCCACTATGTACAGTGGAGTGTCGTTCGCCCTCGCATCCACTCTGTTCATCCACTTTGCATCCACCATGTACAGTGGAGTGTCGTTCGCCCTCGCATCCACTCTATTCATCCACTTTGCATCCACTATGTACAGTGGAGTGTAGTTCGTCCTCGCATCCACTCACTTCATCCACTTTGCATCCACCATGTACAGTGGAGTGTCGTTCGCCCTCGCATCCACTCTATTCATCCACTTTGCATCCACTATGTACAGTGGAGTGTAGTTCGTCCTCGTTTCCACTCACTTCATCCACTTTGCATCCACTATGTACAGTGGAGTGTCGTTCGCCCTCGCATCCACTCTATTCATCCACTTTGCATCCACTATGTACAGTGGAGTGTCGTTCGCCCTCGCATCCACTCTGCATCCACCATGTACAGTGGAGTGTCGTTCGCCCTCGCATCCACTGTATTCATCCACTTTGCATCCACTATGTACAGTGGAGTGTAGTTCGTCCTCGCATCCACTCACTTCATCCACTTTGCATCCACCATGTACAGTGGAGTGTCGTTCGCCCTCGCATCCACTCTATTCATCCACTTTGCATCCACTATGTACAGTGGAGTGTCGTTCGCCCTCGCATCCACTCTGCATCCACCATGTACAGTGGAGTGTCGTTCGCCCTCGCATCCACTCTATTCATCCACTTTGCATCCACTATGTACAGTGGAGTGTAGTTCGTCCTCGCATCCACTCTATTCATCCACTTTGCATCCACCATGTACAGTGGAGTGTCGTTCGCCCTCGCATCCACTCTATTCATCCACTCTGCATCCACTATGTACAGTGGAGTGTCGTTCGCCTTCGCATCCACTCTATTCATCCACTTTGCATCCACTATGTACAGTGGAGTGTAGTTCGTCCTCGCATCCACTCACTTCATCCACTTTGCATCCACCATGTACAGTGGAGTGTCGTTCGCCCTCGCATCCACTCTATTCATCCACTTTGCATCCACCATGTACAGTGGAGTGTAGTTCGTCCTCGCATCCACTCACTTCATCCACTTTGCATCCACCATGTACAGTGGAGTGTCGTTCGCCCTCGCATCCACTCTATTCATCCACTTTGCATCCACTATGTACAGTGGAGTGTAGTTCGTCCTCGCATCCACTCACTTCATCCACTTTGCATCCACCATGTACAGTGGAGTGTCGTTCGCCCTCGCATCCACTCTATTCATCCACTCTGCATCCACTATGTACAGTGGAGTGTCGTTCGCCCTCGCATCCACTCTATTCATCCACTTTGCATCCACTATGTACAGTGGAGTGTAGTTCGTCCTCGCATCCACTCACTTCATCCACTTTGCATCCACCATGTACAGTGGAGTGTCGTTCGCCCTCGCATCCACTCTATTCATCCACTTTGCATCCACCATGTACAGTGGAGTGTCGTTCGCCCTCGCATCCACTCTATTCATCCACTCTGCATCCACTATGTACAGTGGAGTGTCGTTCGCCCTCGCATCCACTCTATTCATCCACTTTGCATCCACTATGTACAGTGGAGTGTAGTTCGTCCTCGCATCCACTCTATTCATCCACTTTACATCCACTATGTACAGTAGATCGAAAAGGAGGGACATTTTTAGATTAAAAAGGCTATGTGTTCATCTGATTTTAATAAATAACGTTGCTTTCATGAGTAACAGTGACCGAGTTGGTCGTATAATTGTTCAAAATACAATAAATAACTAATCAAATGCATAACAAGCAAAGAAGATTCTATTTGCACAGATGGCTTAATCTAGATATAAAAAAGCGAGCTCTAATATGCTGGATAATAATCATTTAACAAACAAACAAACAAGTAAAACGTTTGTCCTCCATAACAACTAAACAACTTGTCTGAAATTCCAGGTCCCTCGTCCCCTTGTATGGCGCGGACTCCACCCCGTAGATGTCGTAAAAGGCAACTAATGGATACGAAGGCGGGGCTGGTCCATTACCAAAGGGAAGAAGACCTCTGCACGGCGAGTCTTTAACACTCAAGAAGGGAAAGTCACGACCCTAAACATGCTCCCCGGGAGTGATTCATTTTAATGGCGTCGATCAGCAACAGATGGCGCGCATCAATGTCTGTCTCTGTCTCTGTCTGTCTCTGTCTCTCTCTCTCTCTCTCTCTCTCTCTCTCTCTCTCTCTCTCTCTCTCTCTCTCTCTCTCTCTCTCTCTCTCTCTCTCTCTCTCTCTCTCTCTCTCTCTCTCTCTCTCTAACCTTAACCAACGCTGTTTTACATTTTTTTTTTAATTCTTGCGAACGCCATCTGTTAGTGATCTGCATAACTAATACACCTTAAATTGCACAATGCCAACACGATATACATCAATCATCGGATATGAGCTATTATTTTGTAGGTTACACAACATATATACATACACATATACACACATATATGAATATATATATACATATACATATAATTCGTAAACTTTTGTCTTTTAAACAATCATTCGGATCTTCCCAGTTTCTCTGACGCATCTTTCAAAATTCATCGAGATAACAAGCTTCCTAGAAATCAAGCGATATATAAGGATATATATATATATATATATATATATATATATATATATATATATATATATATATATATATATATATATATATATATATATATATATATATATAAGGATATATAAAGAAAAATGTAGAGCAGTCTCTTTGCAAATATAACATACAGGGATAAGTGATATGGTTGAGTTACGACATTCGCTGTAAGGGATAATTAATGAATTGGATCAGTTAACAACAGGCTTGGCAATGCTGATAACAGTGATAGCAATAACAATAATGCTGATAATTATCATAGCAGTAATAGCAACAACAATAGTGGTAAAAAATAATAGCAATGGTAATAATGATAACTAGAATATTGACAATGATAAGAATTATAATAATGATAATAATAACGATAACTGATAATAATTGATAAAAATGGATAACAGTAATAATTATAAAAATAATAACTATAACAATAAAAATACTGATGATACTTAAAGAAATGACAATAACAATGTCAAGGAAAATACTAAAGCAATAATAGTAATAACAGTAATAGTAATAATCATAGTAATAGTAATAATAGTAAAATTAATAATAATAATAATAATGATAATGACGACGATGGTGAAGATGATGATAATGATAATAATGATAATGATATAATGACGATGATAATAATAATGATCATAACAATAATGATAATTTTAATAATAATAATAATAATAATAATAATAATAATATAATAATAATAATAATAATAATAATAATAATAATGATAATGATGCAAATAGTAATAGTAATAGTAATAATAATAATAATTGTAATAATAATTAGGATGAAAATAATCATAACCATAATAATAATAATGACAATTAGAATAGCAATGATCATGACATTATAATCAATATAACTAATAACAATGATGATAGCATTAATAACAATAACATTAGTAATTATGTTTATAACAATACTACAATACTAATTATAATAACAATGATAAGGACAATAACAATAACCAATAATAATCATAATGATAACTATGATAATAATGATGATGATGATAATGAAAATAATTAAAAAAAAATAGTGATAATAACAATAATAATGATAAAGATAATAATGTTAATAATATTGATGATAATAACAGTAATAACAATAACGAAGATAATGATAACAATAATAACAATGATATTAATAATAGTAATAATGATAATAACAAAATCATAATAATTATATGATAATATTGATAATAACAATAATTTTGACGGTGATGATAATAACAATAACAATATTAGTAATAATAAAGAATAAAATGATGAAGATAATGATAACGATAACAATAATAAATATAACAACAGAGAGATAATGATAATCTATCATAACATTAAAAATAATGATGATAACTACAAGGCTGATATTAAAAGCAATAGAATAATACAAATAATTGTAACATCAATAAATGAAACTATTAATAATTACGTTATTTTGTATAAGGATAATAATTTTGATGATAGTAGTAATTGTAATACCGATGGTAATAATGATAATGAAAACAATAATGATGATGATAATGGAAATAATGATAATGGTAATCATAGTAAAGATAATGATAATAGTAATAATAATTATTGCAATAACAATGATGAAAAAATAATAGTGATAATAATGATAATAATAATGATAATAATAATAATAATAACAAGGATAACAATAATGGTAATAAGAGGAACAATAAATATAACAGGTATAATAACAACACAAATAACAATGATAATCATAATGATTATAACAATATCATTAATAATCATGATAACAATAACAATGCTAATGATAAAAAATAATGATAAAAACAATAACATTAACAATAATAATAAAATGCTGATGATAAATATAATAATGATAATCATCATCATCACAATAATAAACAGCAAAAGCAAGGAGATTGATACAGATAATAAAGTTTACAATATCATCATTGTTACCATTGCTACAAGTAACAGAAAACAGCAAAGAAAATACAGTAACAACATCAAAATACATCAAAATAACAAGCATAACAACTCCACATGAAAGCACCAACAGTCATAATAACAACAGTTAAATAATTATCATCATACTAATCATCATTACTAGCGCTATCGATGCGAGAATCTCAACCGTCGACATCTACATCAACAAGATCCACCAATTAATAGGATTAATTAATAATTAATTAATAGGATTATTAATTAATTAATAATTAATCTAAAAAATTCTAATCCCCTTTAGAAACATTTGTCCTTTGAAATCATCATCATCGCCAACGAGAAACATCTATATATAGGATCGAATCCCTTATAGAGACATTTTTCCATCGACATCATCTTCATTGTCAACAAGAACCACCAAGTAATAAGATCGAATCCCTTATACAGACATTTTCCCATCGACATCATCTTCATCGTCAACAAAAACCACCAAATAATAAGATCGAATCCCTTTTAGAGACATTTTTCCATTGACATCATCTTCATCGTCAATAAAAACCACCAAATAACAGGATCGAATCCCTTATAGAGACATTTTTCCTTGGACATCATCTTCACCGTCAACAAAAACCACCAACTAACAAGATCGAATCCCTTTGCGAGCCGTCTTCCCTCGGAAATCATCCTCGTCGCCAACAATAACCGATCGGATCTCCTTTAGAAGCATTTGCACCGATCTTTGGGGCAAACGGGGGGGTTCTTCAGGCAGTTCTGGTGGCAGTAAATATCTGCCCCCGGTTGCTTGGCGAACTCCCCAATAGCTTCGCATTCGTTACTGAAGGGGGTTTGAGAGAGAAGAAAAATAATAAGTTGTTGGGGGAAGAGAAATGGTATCGAGAGTGGCTTTCTTTATCGAATTATCGGGTAATTTGGATGTATCTACTTCGTCTGTATTTATCAACTAATGACCTATTTATAAATAATAATAAACTAATGACCTATTTATGAATAATAATAAACTAATGACCTATATATAAATATGTCTATTTATGTCTAGTATATGTCTATCTAACAGAAATGGTATCGGGAGTGGCTTTGTTTATCGAATTATCGGTTATTTTGGATGTCTCTAGTCCTTCGTCTGTATTTATCAAATGATGACCTATACTTATATGTCTATTTATGTCTATTTATGTCTAGTATATGTCTATCTAACAGAAATGGTATCGAGAGTGGCTTTGTTTATCGAATTATCGGGTAATTTGGGTGTATCTACTTCGTCTGTATTTATCAAATGATGACCTATACTTATATGTCTATTTATGTCTAATATATGTCTATTTATGTCTATTTATGTCTATTTATGTCTATTTATGTCTAGTATATGTCTATTTATGTCTAATATATGTCTATTTATGTCTATTTATGTCTATTTATGTCTAGTATATGTCTATCTAACAGAAATGGTATCGAGAGTGGCTTTGTTTATCGAATTATCGGTTAATTTGGATGTATCTAGTCCTCCGTCTATATTTATCAACTAATGACCTATACTTATATGTCTATTTATGTCTATTTATGTCTATATATGTCTAGTATATGTCTATCTAACAGAAATAGTATCGGGAGTGACTTTGTTTATCGAATTATCGGTTAATTTGGGTGTATCTAGTCCTTCGTCTGTATTTATCAACTAATGACCTATTTATAAATAATAATAAACTAATGACCTATATATAAATATGTCTATTTATGTCTATTTATGTCTAGTATATGTCTATCTAACAGAAATGGCATCGGTAGTGGCTTTGTTTATCGAATTATCGGTTAATTTGGATGTCTCTAGTCCTCCGTCTGTATTTATCAACTAATGACGCATACTTATATGTCTATTTATGTCTATTTATGTCTAGTATATGTCTATCTAATATGCATATTTGATTTTTTTCAGTTTATCTTTATCTAGCATATTCTATTCATTTGTCTATACATGCACTTATATAATATACCTATATCTATATATCTATCTATCTATCAATCTAATGGAAATATATAATATACGCATATTTGTATATCTATCTATCTATCATTCAAATGAAAATATAGCATATGAGTATGATATTACACAAAAAGATATCAAAAAGGTTTTGGATCATATACTTACACACAGACACAGATCGTCGGGTCGCAGTTGGGGGGGTACATGAGGCAGTTCGTCTTGCACCATTCCTGTAGCTGAGGAACTTCTCTCATGGGGTCAATGGGGAGACACACCTGCGACCTGCATCGAGAGACAAGGTTTATTTGCGGGTGTTGCATATAGGAATTATCTGTGGGTACTTTCACATTCTTGCTCGCACTTGCCCAAAATGCCTGCACGGAGATACACACTCGTAGATACATACATGCAAGGATGGACACGTACACACACGCACATACTCCTTTCTAAAACCCCGACAGCCAAACGAATGTCATTTCACTTCATCCACGTCACTCCAGCCCCCCCCTCCGCCACCCCAGCTTATGCAGAGGTTTGCGTGTTGGTCTAGCAACAGGAACAACGAAGGGAAGTGACAAGAAAACACACGACTATGCCGGCGATTGGCATATTCGTGTGTTTTCTTGTCCTTCCCTTCGTTGTTCCTGTTGCAATCTGTTCGTCATGAATTCCCCACGTGTTGGTCTAGCAATCTTACTGACCTGACATTCCTTGTACACAGGGGGAGATAAGGAAACAAAAAGAAAACACAGTATGTCACAGCAAAGAATACCCATTGCAACAAATGGAATTAAACCTTAAATCTTTAATCTCAAAATCCTTCCCCATTGTATACAGGGGGAGATAAGGTAACAAAAGAAAACAAGACTGTCACAGCAATGAATACCCATCGTAACAAATGGAATCAAAACTTAAATCTCTAATCTTCAAAATCCTACCCCATTGCACACAGGGGGAGATAAGGTAACAAAAGAAAACAAGACCGCATATCACAGCAAAGAATACCCATCGTAACAAATGGAATAAAACCTTAAATCTTTAATCTCAAAATCCTTCCCCATTGCACACAGGGGGAGATAAGGAAACAAAAGAAAACAAGACCGTATGTCACAGCAAAGAATACCCATCGTAACAAATGGAATCAAACCCTAAATCTCTAATCTTCAAAATCCTACCCCATTGCACACAGAGGGAGATAAGGTAACAAAAGAAAACAAGACCGCATATCACAGCAAAGAATACCCATCGTAACAAATGGAATAAAACCTTAAATCTTTAATCTCAAAATCCTTCCCCATTGCACACAGGGGGAGATAAGGAAACAAAAGAAAACAAGACAGTATGTCACAGCAAAGAATACCCATCATAACAAATGGAATCAAACCCTAAATCTCTAATCTTCAAAATCCTTCCCCCAACAAACTCCTCGCAACACAAGTACCTAATGACCAGGGGCTTGAGTCCTCCGGGGCGCTGGTCCTTGGGCTCTTGAGGAACCCCCGGGAAGCTGTCCCTGAAGTAGAGAGCCCAGGGGTTATCGATCTGGTTGCTCTCCTGCGGGTATCCTGCGAAGCCTCCCGTCTGCGTGTTGATAACGACGTCGGCGCAGTTGATGAAGGTCTCCTGGGGGCCTTGTCCCACGCCCTCCAGGCCCTCCTGGTTCACGCCCCAGGTGTTGCCTGCGAAGAACAGCGAGGATAAGGATACGAGAAATGTAGTCACAAAGCAAGGCCTTCGACGGCTATAGGTACGTACAGCACAGTGGTCTTAAACCTCTGCATTCCTTAGCTCTCCTCTAAACAACCATGCATAGAAAACAATAGCAATAAAAAAGAAAAAAAGGCAAAAACAACAAGAACAAATACAAACAACACTTAAAAAAAGTAAAAAACAACAAAAGCAAAAACAAACAACACTGAAAAAAGGCTTAAACAACAAGAACAAAGACAAACAACACAGAAATAACGTCAAAAACAACAACAACAACAAAGCCAAACAACACAGAAATAAAACATCAAAAACAACACCCGGAGAAGTAAGCTTACCTGCGAAGTACTTCCACCTGAGGACACAGTGGCTGCAGGTCACTCCCTCCGGCAGCTTGACGCGCCACTTGAAGATCTCTGACTTCTTGCTGTCTTGAGGAATGACGAAACGTGTCTCATGCGTGTCTTCGAGAGGGAGGACGTACCTGGAATTGCAACGGAAGCAGGTGTCATGAATTTCGGTAGTTTAGGAAATAAATGAGAGACTGATAAGATCGATAAGATATGGGACTGCTAGAATGATGATAGAGGAACAGGTGTCATGAATTTCGGTCGTTTAGGAAATAAATGAAAGACTGATAAGATCGATAAGATATGGGACTGCTAGAATGATGATAGAGGAACAGGTGTCAGGAGTTTCGGTCGTTTAGGAAATAAATGAGAGACTGATAAGATCGATAAGATATGGGACTGCTAGAATGATGATAGAGGAACAGGTGTCATGAATTCCGGTAGTTTAGGAAATAAATGAAAGACTGATAAGATCGATAAGATATGGGACTGCTAGAATGATGATAGAGGAACAGGTGTCAGGAGTTTCGATAGTTTAGGAAATAAATGAGAGACTGATAGATCGATAAGATATGGGACTGCTAGAATGATGATAGAGGAACAGGTGTCAGGAATTTCGGTCGTTTAGGAAATAAATGAAAGAATGATAAGATCGATAAGATATGGGACTGCTAGAATGATGATAGAGGAACAGGTGTCAGGAATTCCGGTCGTTTAGGAAATAAATGAAAGACTGATAAGATCGATAAGATATGGGACTGCTAGAATGATGATAGAGGAACAGATGTCAGGAATTTCGGTCGTTTAGGAAATAAATGAGAGACTGATAGATCGATAAGATATGGGACTGCTAGAATGATGATAGAGGAACAGGTGTCAGGAATTTCGGTCGTTTAGGAAATAAATGAAAGACTGATAAGATCGATAAGATATGGGACTGCTAGAATGATGATAGAGGAACAGGTGTCAGGAGTTTCGGTAGTTTAGGAAATAAATGAAAGACTGATAAGATCGATAAGATATGGGACTGCTAGAATGATGATAGAGGAACAGGTGTCATGAATTTCGGTCCTTTAGGAAATAAATGAAAGACTGATAAGATCGATAAGATATGGGACTGCTAGAATGATGATAGAGGAACAGGTGTCAGGAATTTCGGTCGTTTAGGAAATAAATGAAAGACTGATAAGATCGATAAGATATGGGACTGCTAGAATGATGATAGAGGAACAGATGTCAGGAATTTCGGTCGTTTAGGAAATAAATGAAAGACTGATAAGATCGATAAGATATGGGACTGCTAGAATGATGATAGAGGAACAGGTGTCAGGAATTTCGGTCGTTTAGGAAATAAATGAAAGACTGATAAGATCGATAAGATATGGGACTGCTAGAATGATGATAGAGGAACAGGTGTCAGGAATTTCGGTAGTTTAGGAAATGAGAGACTGATAAGATCGATAAGATATGGGACTGCTAGAATGATGATAGAGGAACAGGTGTCAGGAGTTTCGGTAGTTTAGGAAATAAATGAGAGACTGATAAGATCGATAAGATATGGGACTGCTAGAATGATGATAGAGGAACAGGTGTCAGGAATTCCGGTCGTTTAGGAAATAAATGAGAGACTGATAAGATCGATAAGATATGGGACTGCAAGAATGATGATAGAGGAACAGGTGTCAGGAATTTCGATAGTTTAGGAAATAAATGAAAGACTGATAAGATCGATAAGATATGGGACTGCTAGAATGATGATAGAGGAACAGGTGTCAGGAATTTCGGTCGGTTAGGAAATAAATGAAAGACTGATAAGATCGATAAGATATGGGACTGCTAAAATGATGATGAACAGGTGTCAGGAATTTCGGTAGTTTAGGAAATAAATGAGAGACTGATAAGATCGATAAGATATGGGACTGCTAGAATGATGATAGAGGAACAGGTGTCAGGAATTTCGGTAGTTTAGGAAATAAATGAAAGACTGATAAGATCGATAAGATATGGGACTGCTAGAATGATGATAGAGGAACAGGTGTCAGGAGTTTCGGTAGTTTAGGAAATGAATGAGAGACTGATAAGATCGATAAGATATGGGACTGCTAGAATGATGATAGAGGAACAGGTGTCAGGAATTTCGATAGGTTAGGAAATAAATGAAAAAACTGATAAGATCGATAAGATATGGGACTGCTAGAATGATGATAGAGGAACAGGTGTCATGAATTCCGGTCGTTTAGGAAATAAATGAAAGACTGATAAGATCGATAAGATATGGGACTGCTAGAATGATGATAGAGGAACAGGTGTCAGGAATTTCGGTCGTTTAGGAAATAAATGAAAGACTGATAAGATCGATAAGATATGGGACTGCTAGAATGATGATAGAGGAACAGGTGTCAGGAGTTTCGGTAGTTTAGGAAATGAATGAGAGACTGATAAGATCGATAAGATATGGGACTGCTAGAATGATGATAGAGGAACAGGTGTCAGGAGTTTCGGTAGTTTAGGAAATAAATGAGAGACTGATAGATCGATAAGATATGGGACTGCTAGAATGATGATAGAGGAACAGGTGTCAGGAATTCCGGTCGTTTAGGAAATAAATGAGAGACTGATAAGATCGATAAGATATGGGACTGCTAGAATGATAATAGAGGAACAGGTGTCAGGAGTTTCGGTCGTTTAGGAAATAAATGAAAGACTGATAAGATCGATAAGATATGGGACTGCTAGAATGATGATAGAGGAACAGGTGTCAGGAATTTCGGTAGGTTAGGAAATAAATGAAAGACTGATAAGATCGATAAGATATGGGACTGCTAGAATGATGATAGAGGAACAGGTGTCAGGAATTTCGATAGGTTAGGAAATAAATGAAAAAACTGATAAGATCGATAAGATATGGGACTGCTAGAATGATGATAGAGGAACAGGTGTCAGGAGTTTCGGTCGTTTAGGAAATAAATGAAAGACTGATAAGATTGATAAGATATGGGACTGCTAGAATGATGATAGAGGAACAGGTGTCATGAATTCCGGTAGTTAAGGAAATAAATGAAAGACTGATAAGATCGATAAGATATGGGACTGCTAAAATGATGATAGAGGAACAGGTGTCAGGAATTCCAGGTCGTTTAGGAGATAAGACTGATGGAATTCGATGAAAGACTGATAGGTGGATAAGATATAGGATTGCTAAAATGATAAGATAGAGGAATGATAGATCGATGAGATAGAGGACTTAGAGATCGATAATATATGGGACTGCTAAAATGCTAAGATAGAGGACTGATAGAACGATAATATATGGAACTGCTAAAATGATAAGATAGAGGACTGATAGATTGATGGTATGAAAGACAGCGAGCTTGATAAAAAAATAAAATCTGATACGTCGATAAGATAATGGACTGAGATTAAAAAAAAATCGGTAAGGTAACAGACTGAGAGACTGATAAGATAACAGACGGATAAGTAATGTAAAAGACTAATACACTCATTAGATAGAATAAACATGGGTACAGCTAGATATTTTCTTTCCTGCCTTTTCCAATATTTTTTTCTCTTTTTTTTCAATCTCTATTTCTTCCGGGGACTATGCTCTGATGGCCTTAAAAGGAGAATTACAAAAAAAAGTAAAACGAAGGAGATATAGATAGACAGATAGATAGATAGATAGATAAATAGATAGATAGATAGATAGATAGATAGAGAGAGAGAGAGAGAGAGAGAGAGAGAGAGAGAGAGAGAGAGAGAGAGAGAGAGAGAGAGAGAGAGAGAGAGAGAGAGAGAGAGAGAGAGAGAGAGAGAGAGAGAGAGAGAGAGAAAGAGAGAGAGAGAGAGACCCAAATAAGATACAATATCCCAGCAATTCACTCTCGTTGTGATAAGAATATACCACAATAAATAAATAAATTAATTAATAAAAAAATAAACGAAAAAACGAACGAATATTCGCCTTCAACTTGGAACTCAGCACATTCATAATAGATTCACAAAAATAACTTCTACTAGACGAACAAAATTGTGAAAAATGATAGTAATAAGACACGACACATACTGATTAAGGCAGTCTTCAGTGATAATCTTCCTAGGGTCGTTATTCGGGCACAGTCTAACCTCCATGTAGCCCTTATGGTTTGTGGTCAGGTCAGCCTCGATGTTAATGACCTGAAAGATGCGGAAGGTAATTAGAAATGATGGATAAAACGTGAAATAAAATGGTTGTAATGGAAAATAAGTTCATCTTGTTTCATTCTCCTTTCTCTCTCTCTCTCTCTCTCTCTCTCTCTCTCTCTCTCTCTCTCTCTCTCTCTCCCTCTCTCTCTCTCTCTCTCTCTCTCTCTCTTCTCTCTCTCTCTCTCTCTCTCTCTCTCTCTCTCTCTCTCTCTCTCTCTCTCCTTCAATCCGCTTTCTAACCTTTTCTTACTCTATTCCCTCCCTCAGTCTGTCTTTCTCTCCCCCATCTCCCCTTCCTATTCCTTCTCTTACTCCTCCCTTCTTTCCTTCTCCCTTTCTCACTTCCTTTCAAACTCTCCCCCTCCTCTCTTGTTTCTCTCCCCTTTCTTATATCCTCGTTCTCTTCTTCCCCCCTTCCCTCCCGACTCTCTCATCATCCCCATCCTCCTACTCTCTCATTTTCTCCCATTTTTCCATCTTCCCTCCCTCCCTCTACCTCTTTTTTTCTCCATTTTACCCTGTTTCTCCCTCTCCCTTTCCCAACTTCCCATCTTCCATCCTTCCTTCTCCCACCTTCTCTCCCTCTACTTTTCCCCCTTCCTCCCACTCCCTCTCCCCTCATCCCTCTTTCCCCCTTCCTCCCATTCCCTCTCCCCTTCTCACCTTCCCATCTTCGCTCCCTTCCTCTTCCTCTCCCTCTCCCACCTTTCCATCTTCGATCCTTCCCTCTCCCTCTCCCTTCCTCCCTCTCTACCCCCCTTCCTCTCCCACCTTCCCATCTCCCTCTCCCTCTCCCACCTATCCATCCCTCCCTTTTCCCTCACTCCCATTCTCACCTTCAAACCTTCTCTCCCTCCCTCTCCCTCTCCCACTCCCTCTCCTTTTCCCCCTCCCTCTCCCACCATCCCTCCCTCCCTTTTCCCCACTCCCACTCTCATCTTTAAACCTTCCCTCCCTCCTTCCCATCTCCCTCTCCCACCTTTCCTCCCACTCCCTCCCCCACCTATCCCTCCCTCTCCTACCATCCCTCCCTCCCACTCTTACCTGTAAACCTTCCCTCCCTCTCTCTCCCTCTCCCTCTCCCACCTATACCTACCTCTCCTCCCCCCCTCCCTCTCCCTCTCCCTCCCTCTCCCACTCTCACCTTCAAACCTTCCCTCCCTCCCTCTCCCTCTCCCACCTATACCTCCCTCTCATTTCCCACTCCCACTCTCACCTTCAAACCTTCCCTCCCTCCCTCTCCCTCTCCCACCTATCCCTCCCTCCCTCTCCTCCCCCCTCCCTCTCCCACCTTCCCTCCCTCCCTTTTCCCCACTCCCACTCTCACCTTTAAACCTTCCCTCCCCCTCCCTCCCTCTCCCACCTTCTCTCCCTCTCCGTCCCCCTCCCTCTCCCACCTTCCTTTCCCACTCCCTCCCACCTCTCCTCCCTCCCACCCTCCCACCCCTCCCTCTCCCTCCCCGCCCCTCCCCATCCCTCTCCCTCCCTCCCCCTCTCCCACCCATCCCTCTCCTTTCCCTCCCCATCCCTCCCTCTCCCTCTCCCACCTCTCCCTCTCCCCCTCCCTCCCCCTCCCACTCCCTCTCCGTCTCCTCACCTGCCCAGCCACATATCTCCTGCCAATGATCCCGTTAGCGTAGAGACCGCCTGCTTCGTGAGGTCGTGGGATATCGTCGACGTAGTTATCGCCGCAGACGCCGCACATCCCGTCGTTCTGCTGGTACTGGACTGAGGGGAGAGAGGGGGGGGGGAGAAAAGTGGGAGATTATTACAGTTATTATTATGGTTATTATTATTGTTATTATTATTATTATTATTATTATCCTTATTTTTTGGTATTATTATTATTATTATTATCCTTATTTTTTTGTTATTATCATTATTATTATTATCCTTATTTTTTTGTTATTATTATCATTATTATTACTGTTATTACTATCAGTATTATTATTATCTGAGACTAAAATGATGAAAATAGAATATGCAATGCCAGAGCCAATATA
The DNA here is from genome assembly GCF_042767895.1 of Penaeus vannamei. NCBI lineage: Eukaryota > Metazoa > Arthropoda > Malacostraca > Decapoda > Penaeidae > Penaeus > Penaeus vannamei. The sequence continues at coordinate 51,787,310 of NC_091549.1, forward strand.
CATGTTTGAACCTAAACTGATATAAAAAGAACATGTAATGCAAGAATCAATATATTTCTCTGGTCCCAAAATTAAAAAAAAAAATGCATTGCAATAACCAATATACTTATCTGATCCTA